>NW_028301305.1:2500-192718 GCF_061612785.1 Hesperophylax consimilis | reverse complement strand
TCTGGCTCTATAGTACCAAATCGGCTAAAATTTTGGAAAAGTGGTAAGAATCGTGGTACAAATCGAATTCAGTCACAAAATCTCCATATAGATGGATTAAAACAAAATCATGATTTTAATGGACGCTAATTTCAGACTTGGGTTCGAACTTTGGAAGCAGTTTTCTCAGGCTCTATGGTACCAAATCGGCTGAAATTTTGGAACAGTGGTAAGAATCGTGGTACAAATCGAATTCAGACACAAAATCTCCATCAAGAGGGATTTAAAAAAGATCATGATTTTAATGGACGCTAATTTCAGACTTGGGTTCGAACTTAAGAAGCAGTTTTCTCAGGCTGAATGGTACCAAATGGGCTGAAATATTGGAATAAATATAAAAATACTTTTTAAAAATCGAAATCAATCACAAAATCTCCATAAAGATCGACTCTTAGAAAAATCATGATTTTAATGGACGCCAATTTCAGACTTTGGAAGCAGTTTTCTCAGGCTCTATGGTACCAAATCCGCTGAAATTTTGAAAAGTGGTAAGAATCGTGTTACAAATCGAATTCAGTCACAAAATCTCCATTAAGTTTGATTCTTAGAAAAATCATGATTTTTATGGACGCTTATTTCAGACTTGGGTTCGACTTTTGGAAGCAGTTTTCTCAGGCTCTATGGTACCAAATCGGCTAAAATTTTGGAAAAGTGGTAAGAATTGTGGTACAAATCGAATTCAGTCACAAAATCTCCATTAAGTTTGATTCTTAGAAAAATCATGATTTTTATGGACGATTATTTCAGACTTGGGTTCGAACTTTGGAAGCAGTTTTTTCTGGCTCTATGGTACCAAATCGGCTAAAATTTTGGAAAAGTGGTAAGAATCGTGGTACAAATTGAATTCAGTCACAAAATCTTCATAAAGTTTGATTCTCAGAAAAATAATAATTTTTTTGAACGCTCATTTCAGACTTGGGTTCGAACTTTTGAAGCAGTTTTCTCTGAATCTATGGTACCAAATGAGCTGAAATATTGGAATAAATATAAAAATAGTAGTGTAAATCGAAATCAATCACGAAATCTCCATAAAGATTGACTCTGAGAAAAAACATAATTTTAATGGACGCTAATTTCAGACTTGGGTTCGAACTTTGGGAGCAGTTTTCTCAGGCTCGATTGTACCAAATCGGCTTAAATTTTGGAAAATAGGTAAGGATCGTGGTACAAATCGAATTCAGTCACAAAATCTCCATTAAGTTTGATTCTTAGAAAAATCATGATTTTTATGGACGCTTATTTCAGACTTGGGTTCGACTTTTGGAAGCAGTTTTCTCAGGCTCGATGTTACCAAATCGGCTGAAATTTTGGAAAAATGGTAAGAATCGTGGTACAAATCGAATTCAGTCACAAAATCTCCATTAAGTTTGATTCTTAGAAAAATCATGATATTTATGGACGATTATTTCAGACTTGGGTTCGAACTTCGGAAGCAGTTTTTTCTGGCTCTATGGTACCAAATCGGCTAAAATTTTAGAAAAGTGGTAAGAATCGTGGTACAAATCGAATTCAGTCACAAAATCTTCATAAAGTTTGATTCTTAGAAAAATCATATTTTTTTTGAACGCTCATTTCAGACTTGGGTTCGACTTTTGGAAGCAGTTTTCTCAGGCTCGATGGTAGCAAATCGGCTAAAATTTTGGAAAAGTGGTAAGAATTGTGGTACAAATCGAATTCAGTCACAAAATCTCCATTATGTTTGATTCTTAGAAAAATCATGATATTTATGGACAATTATTTCAGACTTGGGTTCGAACTTCGGAAGCAGTTTTTTCTGGCTCTATGGTACCAAATCGGCTAAAATTTTGGAAAAGTGGTAAGAATCGTGGTACAAATCGAATTCAGTCACAAAATCTTCATAAAGTTTGATTTTTAGAAAAATCATAATTTTTTTGAACGCTCATTTCAGACTTGGGTTCGACTTTTGGAAGCAGTTTTCTCAGGCTCGATGTTACCAAATCGGCTGAAATTTTGGAAAAGTGGTAAGAATCGTGGTACAAATCGAATTCAGTCACAAAATCTCCATAAAGTTGGATTAAAACAAAATCATGATTTTAATGGACGCTAATTTCAGACTTGGGTTCGAACTTTGGAAGCAGTTTTCTCAGGCTCTATGGTACCAAATCGGCTGAAATTTTGGAACAGTGATAAGGAAAATGCTTCAAATCAAAATCAGTCTTAAAATCTTCATCAAATTTAATTCTTAGAAAAATCATGATTCTTATGGACGCTTATTTCAGACTTGTTTTTAACTTTGGAACAGTTTTCTCTTGCTCTATGGTACCAAATGGGCTAACATTTTGGAAAAGTGGTAAGAATCGTGGTACAAATCGAATTCAGACACAAAATCTCCATCAAGAGGGATTTAAAAAAGATCATGATTTAAATGGACGCTAATTTCAGACTTGGGTTCGAACTTAAGAAGCAGTTTTCTCAGGCTGAATGGTACCAAATGGGCTGAAATATTGGAATAAATATAAAAATACTTTTTAAAAATCGAAATCAATCACAAAATCTCCATAAAGATCGACTCTTAGAAAAATCATGATTTTAATGGACGCCAATTTCAGACTTTGGAAGCAGTTTTCTCAGGCTCTATGGTACCAAATCCGCTGAAATTTTGAAAAGTGGTAAGAATCGTGTTACAAATCGAATTCAGTCACAAAATCTCCATTAAGTTTGATTCTTAGAAAAATCATGATTTTTATGGACGCTTATTTCAGACTTGGGTTCGAACTTCGGAAGCAGTTTTTTCTGGCTCTATGGTACCAAATCGGCTAAAATTTTGGAAAAGTGGTAAGAATCGTGGTAAAAATTGAATTCAGTCACAAAATCTTCAAAAAGTTTGATTCTCAGAAAAATCATAATTTTTTTGAACGCTCATTTCACACTTGGGTTCGAACTTTTGAAGCAGTTTTCTCTGAATCTATGGTACCAAATGAACTGAAATATTGGAATAAATATAAAAATAGTAGTGTAAATCGAAATCAATCACGAAATCTCCATAAAGATTGACTCTGAGAAAAAACATAATTTTAATGGACGCTAATTTCAGACTTGGGTTCGAACTTTGGAAGCAGTTTTCTCAGGCTCGATTGTACCAAATCGGCTTAAATTTTGGAAAAGTGGTAAGTATCGTGGTACAAATCGAATTCAGTCACAAAATCTCCATTAAGTTTGATTCTAAGAAAAATCATGATTTTTATGGACGCTTATTTCAGACTTGGGTTCGAACTTTGGAAGAAGTTTTTTCTGGCTCTATGGTACCAAATGGGCTGAAATTTTGGAACAGTGGTGAGAATCGTGGTACAAATCGAATTCAGTCACAAAATCTCCATTAAGTTTGATTCTTAGAAAAATCATGATTCCTAAGGCCGCTTATTTCAGACTTGGGTTCGAACTTTGGAAGCAGTTTTCTCAGGCTCTATGGTACCAAATGGGCTGAAATTTTGGAACAGTGATAAGGAAAATGCTTCGAATCAAAATCAGTGAAAGAAAAGTGGTAAGAATTCTGGTACAAATCGAATTCAGTCACAAAATCTCCATTAAGTTTGATTCTTAGAAAAATCATGATTTTTATGGACGATTATTTCAGACTTGGGTTCGAACTTTGGAAGCAGTTTTCTTGGGCTGAATGGTACCAAATGGGCTGAGATATTGGAATAAATAAAAAATAGTTGTAAAAATCGAAATCAATCACAAAATCTCCATAAAGATCGACTCTTAGAAAAATCATGATTTTAATGGACGCCAATTTCAGACTTTGGAAGCAGTTTTCTCAGGCTCTATGGTACCAAATCCGCTGAAATTTTGGAAATGTGGTAAGAATCGTGGAACAAATCGAATTCAGTCACAAAATCTGCATTAAGTTTGATTCTTAGAAAAATCATTGTTTTTATGGACGATTATTTCAGACTTGGGTTCGAACTTTGGAAGCAGTTTTTTCTGGCTCTATGGTACCAAATGAGCTGAAATATTGGAATAAATATAAAAATAGTAGTGTCAATCGAAATCAATCACGAAATCTCCATAAAGATTGACTCTGAGAAAAAACATAATTTTAATGGACGCTAATTTCAGACTTGGGTTCGAACTTTGGAAGCAGTTTTCTCAGGCTCGATTGTACCAAATCGGCTTAAATTTTGGAAAAGTGGTCAGTATCGTGGTACAAATCGAATTCAGTCACAAAATCTCCATTAAGTTTGATTCTAAGAAAAATCATGATTTTTATGGACGCTTATTTCAGACTTGGGTTCGACTTTTGGAAGCAGTTTTCTCAGGCTCGATGGTACCAAATCGGATAAAATTTTGGAAAAGTGGTAAGAATTGTGGTACAAATCGAATTCAGTCACAAAATCTCCATTAAGTTTGATTCTTAGAAAAATCATGATTTTTATGGACGCTTATTTCAGACTTGGGTTCGACTTTTGGAAGCAGTTTTCTCAGGCTCGATGGTACCAAATCGGCTAAAATTTTGGAAAAGTGGTAAGAATTGTGGTACAAATCGAATTCAGTCACAAAATCTCCATTAGGTTTGATTCTTAGAAAAATCATGATTTTTATGGTCGATTATTTCAGACTTGGGTTCGAACTTTGGAAGCAGTTTTTTCTGGCTCTATGGTACCAAATGAGCTGAAATATTGGAATAAATATAAAAATAGTAGTGTCAATCGAAATCAATCACGAAATCTCCATAAAGATTGACTCTGAGAAAAAACATAATTTTAATGGACGCTAATTTCAGACTTGGGTTCGAACTTTGGAAGCAGTTTTCTCAGGCTCGATTGTACCAAATCGGCTTAAATTTTGGAAAAGTGGTCAGTATCGTGGTACAAATCGAATTCAGTCACAAAATCTCCATTAAGTTTGATTCTAAGAAAAATCATGATTTTTATGGACGCTTATTTCAGACTTGGGTTCGAACTTTGGAAGCAGTTTTTTCTGGCTCTATGGTACCAAATGGGCTGAAATTTTGGAACAGTGATAAGGAAAATGCTTCGAATCAAAATCAGTCTTAAAATCTCCATCAAATTTAATTCTTAGAAAAATCATGATTCTTATGGACGCTTATTTCAGACTTGGGTTCGAACTTTGGAAGCAGTTTTCTCTTGCTCTATGGTACCAAATGGGCTGACATTTTGGAAAAGTGGAAAGAATCGTGGTACAAATCGAATTCAGACACAAAATCTCCATCAAGAGGGATTTAAAAAAGATCATGATTTTAATGGACGCTAATTTCAGACTTTGGAAGCAGTTTTCTCAGGCTCTATGGTACCAAATGGGCTGAAATATTGGAATAAATATAAAAATAGTTGTAAAAATCGAAATCAATCACAAAATCTCCATAAAGATCGACTCTTAGAAAAATCATGATTTTAATGGACGCCAATTTCAGACTTTGGAAGCAGTTTTCTCAGGCTCTATGGTACCAAATCCGCTGAAATTTTGAAAAGTGGTAAGAATCGTGTTACAAATCGAATTCAGTCACAAAATCTCCATTATGTTTGATTCTTAGAAAAATCATGATTTTTATGGACGCTTATTTCAGACTAGGGTTCGACTTTTGGAAGCAGTTTTCTCAGGCTCTATGGTACCAAATGGGCTGACATTTTGGAAAAGTGGTAAGAATCGTGGTACAAATCGAATTCAGACACAAAATCTCCATCAAGAGGGATTTAAAAAAGATCATGATTTTAATGGACTCTAATTTCAGACTTGGGTTCGAACTTAAGAAGCAGTTTTCTCAAGCTGAATGGTACCAAATGGGCTGAAATATTGGAATAAATATAAAAATTGTGGTAAAAATCGAAATCAATAACAAAATCTCCATAAAGATTGACTCTTAGAAAAATCATGATTTTAATGGACGCCAATTTCAGACTTTGGAAGCAGTTTTCTTAGGCTCTATGCTACCAAATCCGCGGAAATTTTGGAAAAGTGGTAAGAATCATGGTACAAATCGAATTTAGTCACAAAATCTCCATTAAGTTTGATTCTTAGAAAAATCATGATATTTATGGACGATTATTTCAGACTTGGGTTCGAACTTCGGAAGCAGCTCTATGGTACCAAATCGGCTAAAATTTTGGAAAAGTGGTAAGAATCGTGGTACAAATCGATTTCAGTCACAAAATCTTCATAAAGTTTGATTCTTAGAAAAATCATATTTTTTTTGAACGCTCATTTCAGACTTGGGTTCGACTTTTGGAAGCAGTTTTCTCAGGCTCGTTGGTACCAAATCGGCTAAAATTTTGGAAAAGTGGTAAGAATTGTGGTACAAATCGAATTCAGTCACAAAATCTCCATTAAGTTTGATTCTTAGAAAAATCATGATATTTATGGACGATTATTTCAGACTTGGGTTCGAACTTCGGAAGCAGTTTTTTCTGGCTCTATGGTACCAAATCGGCTAAAATTTTGGAAAAGTGGTAAGAATCGTGGTACAAATCGAATTCAGTCACAAAATCTTCATTAAGTTTGATTTTTAGAAAAATCATAATTTTTTTGAACGCTCATTTCAGACTTGGGTTCGACTTTTGGAAGCAGTTTTCTCAGGCTCGATGTTACCAAATCGGCTGAAATTTTGGAAAAATGGTAAGAATCGTGGTACAAATCGAATTCAGTCACAAAATCTCCATTAAGTTTGATTCTTAGAAAAATCATGATATTTATGGACGATTATTTCAGACTTGGGTTCGAACTTCGGAAGCAGTTTTTTCTGGCTCTATGGTACCAAATCGGCTAAAATTTTGGAAAAGTGGTAAGAATCGTGGTACAAATCGAATTCAGTCACAAAATCTTCATAAAGTTTGATTCTTAGAAAAATCATATTTTTTTTGAACGCTCATTTCAGACTTGGGTTCGACTTTTGGAAGCAGTTTTCTCAGGCTCGATGGTACCAAATCGGCTAAAATTTTGGAAAAGTGGTAAGAATTGTGGTACAAATCGAATTCAGTCACAAAATCTCCATTATGTTTGATTCTTAGAAAAATCATGATATTTATGGACGATTATTTCAGACTTGGGTTCGAACTTCGGAAGCAGTTTTTTCTGGCTCTATAGTACCAAATCGGCTAAAATTTTGGAAAAGTGGTAAGAATCGTGGTACAAATCGAATTCAGTCACAAAATCTCCATATAGATGGATTAAAACAAAATCATGATTTTAATGGACGCTAATTTCAGACTTGGGTTCGAACTTTGGAAGCAGTTTTCTCAGGCTCTATGGTACCAAATCGGCTGAAATTTTGGAACAGTGATAAGGAAAATGCTTCAAATCAAAATCAGTCTTAAAATCTTCATCAAATTTAATTCTTAGAAAAATCATGATTCTTATGGACGCTTATTTCAGACTTGGGTTTTAACTTTGGAAGTAGTTTTCTCTTGCTCTATGGTACCAAATGGGCTAAAATTTTGGAAAAGTGGTAAGAATCGTGGTACAAATCGAATTCAGACACAAAATCTCCATCAAGAGGGATTTAAAAAAGATCATGATTTAAATGGACGCTAATTTCAGACTTGGGTTCGAACTTAAGAAGCAGTTTTCTCAGGCTGAATGGTACCAAATGGGCTGAAATATTGGAATAAATATAAAAATACTTTTTAAAAATCGAAATCAATCACAAAATCTCCATAAAGATCGACTCTTAGAAAAATCATGATTTTAATGGACGCCAATTTCAGACTTTGGAAGCAGTTTTCTCAGGCTCTATGGTACCAAATCCGCTGAAATTTTGAAAAGTGGTAAGAATCGTGTTACAAATCGAATTCAGTCACAAAATCTCCATTAAGTTTGATTCTTAGAAAAATCATGATTTTTATGGACGCTTATTTCAGACTTGGGTTCGACTTTTGGAAGCAGTTTTCTCAGGCTCGATGGTACCAAATCGGATAAAATTTTGGAAAAGTGGTAAGAATTGTGGTACAAATCGAATTCAGTCACAAAATCTCCATTAAGTTTGATTCTTAGAAAAATCATGATTTTTATGGACGATTATTTCAGACTTGGGTTCGAACTTTGGAAGCAGTTTTTTCTGGCTCTATGGTACCAAATCGGCTAAAATTTTGGTAAAGTGGTAATAATCGTGGTAAAAATTGAATTCAGTCACAAAATCTTCATAAAGTTTGATTCTCAGAAAAATCATAATTTTTTTGAACGCTCATTTCAGACTTGGCTTCGAACTTTTGAAGCAGTTTTCTCTGAATCTATGGTACCAAATGAACTGAAATATTGGAATAAATATAAAAATAGTAGTGTAAATCGAAATCAATCACGAAATCTCCATAAAGATTGACTCTGAGAAAAAACATAATTTTAATGGACGCTAATTTCAGACTTGGGTTCGAACTTTGGAAGCAGTTTTCTCAGGCTCGATTGTACCAAATCGGCTTAAATTTTGGAAAAGTGGTAAGTATCGTGGTACAAATCGAATTCAGTCACAAAATCTCCATTAAGTTTGATTCTAAGAAAAATCATGATTTTTATGGACGCTTATTTCAGACTTGGGTTCGAACTTTGGAAGAAGTTTTTTCTGGCTCTATGGTACCAAATGGGCTGAAATTTCGGAACAGTGGTGAGAATCGTGGTACAAATCGAATTCAGTCACAAAATCTCCATTAAGTTTGATTCTTAGAAAAATCATGATTCCTATGGCCGCTTATTTCAGACTTGGGTTCGAACTTTGGAAGCAGTTTTCTCAGGCTCTATGGTACCAAATGGGCTGAAATTTTGGAACAGTGATAAGGAAAATGCTTCGAATCAAAATCAGTGAGAGAAAAGTGGTAAGAATTGTGGTACAAATCGAATTCAGTCACAAAATCTCCATTAAGTTTGATTCTTAGAAAAATCATGATTTTTATGGACGATTATTTCAGACTTGGGTTCGAACTTTGGAAGCAGTTTTCTCAGGCTCTATGGTATCAAATCCGCTGAAATTTTGGAAAAGTGGTAAGAATCGTGGAACAAATCGAATTCAGTCACAAAATCTGCATTAAGTTTGATTCTTAGAAAAATCATGATTTTTATGGACGATTATTTCAGACTTGGGTTCGAACTTTGGAAGCAGTTTTTTCTGGCTCTATGGTACCAAATCGGCTAAAATTTTGGAAAAGTGGTTAGAATCGTGGTACAAATCGAATTCAGTCACAAAATCTACATTGAGTTTGATTCTTAGAAAAATCATGATTTTTATGGACGCTTATTTCAGACTTGGGTTCGAACTTTGGAAGCAGTTTTTTCTGGCTCTATGATACCAAATGGGCTGAAATTTTGGAACAGTGTTAAGGAAAATGCTTCGAATCAAAATCAGTCTTAAAATCTCCATCAAATTTAATTCTTAGAAAAATCATGATTCTTATGGACGCTTATTTCAGACTTGGGTTCGAACTTTGGAAGCAGTTTTCTCTTGCTCTAAGTACCAAATTGGTACCAAATGGGCTGACATTTTGGAAAAGTGGAAAGAATCGTGGTACAAATCGAATTCAGACACAAAATCTCCATCAAGAGGGATTTAAAAAAGATCATGATTTTAATGGACGCTAATTTCAGACTTGGGTTCGAACTTAAGAAGCAGTTTTCTCAAGCTGAATGGTACCAAATGGGCTGAAATATTGGAATAAATATAAAAATTGGGGTAAAAATCGAAATCAATAACAAAATCTCCATAAAGATTGACTCTTAGAAAAATCATGATTTTAATGGACGCTAATTTCAGACTTTGGAAGCAGTTTTCTTAGGCTCTATGCTACCAAATCCGCGGAAATTTTGGAAAAGTGGTAAGAATCATGGTACAAATCGAATTCAGTCACAAAATCTCCATTAAGTTTGATTCTTAAAAAAATCATGATATTTATGGACGATTATTTCAGACTTGGGTTCGAACTTCGGAAGCAGCTCTATGGTACCAAATCGGCTAAAATTTTGGAAAAGTGGTAAGAATCGTGGTACAAATCGAATTCAGTCACAAAATCTTCATAAAGTTTGATTCTTAGAAAAATCATATTTTTTTTGAACGCTCATTTCAGACTTGGGTTCGACTTTTGGAAGCAGTTTTGTCAGGCTCGATGGTACTAAATCGGCTAAAATTTTGGAAAAGTGGTAAGAATTGTGGTTCAAATCGAATTCAGTCACAAAATCTCCATTAAGTTTGATTCTTAGAAAAATCATGATATTTATGGACGATTATTTCAGACTTGGGTTCGAACTTTGGAAGCAGTTTTCTCAGGCTCTATGGTACCAAATCGGCTGAAATTTTGGAACAGTGATAAGGAAAATGCTTCAAATCAAAATCAGTCTTAAAATCTTCATCAAATTTAATTCTTAGACAAATCATGATTCTTATGGACGCTTATTTCAGACTTGGGTTTTAACTTTGGAAGCAGTTTTCTCTTGCTCTATGGTACCAAATGGGCTAACATTTTGGAAAAGTGGTAAGAATCGTGGTACAAATCGAATTCAGACACAAAATCTCCATCAAGAGGGATTTAAAAAAGATCATGATTTTAATGGACGCTAATTACAGACTTGGGTTCGAACTTAAGAAGCAGTTTTCTCAGGCTGAATGGTACCAAATGGGCTGAAATATTGGAATAAATATAAAAATACTTTTTAAAAATCGAAATCAATCACAAAATCTCCATAAAGATCGACTCTTAGAAAAATCATGATTTTAATGGACGCCAATTTCAGACTTTGGAAGCAGTTTTCTCAGGCTCTATGGTACCAAATCCGCTGAAATTTTGAAAAGTGGTAAGAATCGTGTTACAAATCGATTTTTATAAATAGTAGTGTAAATCGAAATCAATCACGAAATCTCCATAAAGATTGACTCTGAGAAAAAACATAATTTTAATGGACGCTAATTTCAGACTTGGGTTCGAACTTTGGAAGCAGTTTTCTCTGAATCTATGGTACCAAATGAGCTGAAATATTGGAATAAATATAAAAATAGTAGTGTAAATCGAAATCAATCACGAAATCTCCATAAAGATTGAAATTTTGGAACAGTGATAAGGAAAATGCTTCGAATCAAAATCAGTCTTAAAATCTCCATCAAATTTAATTCTTAGAAAAATCATGATTCTTATGGACGCTTATTTCAGACTTGGGTTCGAACTTTGGAAGCAGTTTTCTCTTGCTCTATGGTACCAAATGGGCTGAAATTTTGGAAAAGTGGAAAGAATCGTGGTACAAATCGAATTCAGACACAAAATCTCCATCAAGAGGGATTTAAAAAAGATCATGATTTTAATGGACGCTAATTTCAGACTTTGGAAGCAGTTTTCTCAGGCTCTATGGTACCAAATGGGCTGAAATATTGGAATAAATATAAAAATAGTTGTAAAAATCGAAATCAATCACAAAATCTCCATAAAGATCGACTCTTAGAAAAATCATGATTTTAATGGACGCCAATTTCAGACTTTGGAAGCAGTTTTCTCAGGCTCTATGGTACCAAATCCGCTGAAATTTTGAAAAGTGGTAAGAATCGTGTTACAAATCGAATTCAGTCACAAAATCTCCATTAAGTTTGATTCTTAGAAAAATCATGATTTTTATGGACGCTTATTTCAGACTAGGGTTCGACTTTTGGAAGCAGTTTTCTCAGGCTCTATGGTACCAAATGGGCTGACATTTTGGAAAAGTGGTAAGAATCGTGGTACAAATCGAATTCAGACACAAAATCTCCATCAAGAGGGATTTAAAAAAGATCATGATTTTAATGGACGCTAATTTCAGACTTGGGTTCGAACTTAAGAAGCAGTTTTCTCAGGCTGAATGGTACCAAATGGGCTGAAATATTGGAATAAATATAAAAATACTTTTTAAAAATCGAAATCAATCACAAAATCTCCATAAAGATCGACTCTTAGAAAAATCATGATTTTAATGGACGCCAATTTCAGACTTTGGAAGCAGTTTTCTCTGAATCTATGGTACCAAATGAGCTGAAATATTGGAATAAATATAAAAATAGTAGTGTAAATCGAAATCAATCACGAAATCTCCATAAAGATTGACTCTGAGAAAAAACATAATTTTAATGGACGCTAATTTCAGACTTGGGTTCGAACTTTGGGAGCAGTTTTCTCAGGCTCGATTGTACCAAATCGGCTTAAATTTTGGAAAATAGGTAAGGTTCGTGGTACAAATCGAATTCAGTCACAAAATCTCCATTAAGTTTGATTCTTAGAAAAATCATGATTTTTATGGACGCTTATTTCAGACTTGGGTTCGAACTTTGGAAGCAGTTTTTTCTGGCTCTATGGTACCAAATCGGCTGAAATTTTGGAAAAGTGGTAAGAATCGTGGTAAAAATCGAATTCAGTCACAAAATCTCCATATAGTTGGATTAAAACAAAATCATGATTTTAATGGACGCTAATTTCAGACTTGGGTTCGAACTTTGGAAGCAGTTTTCTCAGGCTCTATGGTAACAAATGGGCTGAAATTTTGGAACAGTGATAAGGAAAATGCTTCAAATCAAAATCAGTCTTAAAATCTTCATCAAATTTAATTCTTAGAAAAATCATGATTCTTATGGACGCTTATTTCAGACTTGGGTTTTAACTTTGGAAGCAGTTTTCTCTTGCGTTATGGTACCAAATGGGCTAACATTTTGGAAAAGTGGTAAGAATCGTGGTACAAATCGAATTCAGACACAAAATCTCCATCAAGAGGGATTTAAAAAAGATCATGATTTAAATGGACGCTAATTTCAGACTTGGGTTCGAACTTTGGAAGCAGTTTTTTCTGGCTCTATGGTACCAAATGAGCTGAAATATTGGAATAAATATAAAAATAGTAGTGTCAATCGAAATCAATCACGAAATCTCCATAAAGATTGACTCTGAGAAAAAACATAATTTTAATGGACGCTAATTTCAGACTTGGGTTCGAACTTTGGAAGCAGTTTTCTCAGGCTCGATTGTACCAAATCGGCTTAAATTTTGGAAAAGTGGTAAGTATCGTGGTACAAATCGAATTCAGTCACAAAATCTCCATTAAGTTTGATTCTAAGAAAAATCATGATTTTTATGGACGCTTATTTCAGACTTGGGTTCGAACTTTGGAAGAAGTTTTTTCTGGCTCTATGGTACCAAATGGGCTGAAATTTTGGAACAGTGATCAGGAAAATGCTTCGAATCAAAATCAGTCTTAAAATCTCCATCAAATTTAATTCTTAGAAAAATCATGATTCTTATGGACGCTTATTTCAGACTTGGGTTCGAACTTTGGAAGCAGTTTTCTCTTGCTCTATGGTACCAAATGGGCTGACATTTTGGAAAAGTGGAAAGAATCGTGGTACAAATCGAATACAGACACAAAATCTCCATCAAGAGGGATTTAAAAAAGATCATGATTTTAATGGACGCTAATTTCAGACTTTGGAAGCAGTTTTCTCAGGCTCTATGGTACCAAATGGGCTGAAATATTGGAATAAATATAAAAATAGTTGTAAAAATCGAAATCAATCACAAAATCTCCATAAAGATCGACTCTTAGAAAAATCATGATTTTAATGGACGCCAATTTCAGACTTTGGAAGCAGTTTTCTCAGGCTCTATGGTACCAAATCCGCTGAAATTTTGAAAAGTGGTAAGAATCGTGTTACAAATCGAATTCAGTCACAAAATCTCCATTAAGTTTGATTCTTAGAAAAATCATGATTTTTATGGACGCTTATTTCAGACTAGGGTTCGACTTTTGGAAGCAGTTTTCTCAGGCTCGATGGTACCAAATCGGCTAAAATTTTGGAAAACTGGTAAGAATTGTGGTACAAATCGAATTCTGTCACGAAATTTCCATTAAGTTTGATTCTTAGAAAAATCATGATTTTTATGGACGCTTATTTCAGACTTGGGTTCGACTTTTGGAAGCAGTTTTCTCAGGCTCTATGGTACCAAATGGGCTGACATTTTGGAAAAGTGGTAAGAATCGTGGTACAAATCGAATTCAGACACAAAATCTCCATCAAGAGGGATTTAAAAAAGATCATGATTTTAATGGACGCTAATTTCAGACTTGGGTTCGAACTTAAGAAGCAGTTTTCTCAAGCTGAATGGTACCAAATGGGCTGAAATATTGGAATAAATATAAAAATTGGGGTAAAAATCGAAATCAATAACAAAATCTCCATAAAGATTGACTCTTAGAAAAATCATGATTTTAATGGACGCTAATTTCAGACTTTGGAAGCAGTTTTCTTAGGCTCTATGCTACCAAATCCGCGGAAATTTTGGAAAAGTGGTAAGAATCATGGTACAAATCGAATTCAGTCACAAAATCTCCATTAAGTTTGATTCTTAGAAAAATCATGATATTTATGGACGATTATTTCAGACTTGGGTTCGAACTTCGGAAGCAGTTTTTTCTGGCTCTATGGTACCAAATCGGCTAAAATTTTGGAAAAGTGGTAAGAATCGTGGTACAAATCGAATTCAGTCACAAAATCTTCATAAAGTTTGATTCTTAGAAAAATCATATTTTTTTTGAACGCTCATTTCAGACTTGGGTTCGACTTTTGGAAGCAGTTTTCTCAGGCTCGATGGTACTAAATCGGCTAAAATTTTGGAAAAGTGGTAAGAATTGTGGTACAAATCGAATTCAGTCACAAAATCTCCATTAAGTTTGATTCTTAGAAAAATCATGATATTTATGGACGATTATTTCAGACTTGGGTTCGAACTTTGGAAGCAGTTTTCTCAGGCTCTATGGTACCAAATCGGCTGAAATTTTGGAACAGTGATAAGGAAAATGCTTCAAATCAAAATCAGTCTTAAAATCTTCATCAAATTTAATTCTTAGACAAATCATGATTCTTATGGACGCTTATTTCAGACTTGGGTTTTAACTTTGGAAGCAGTTTTCTCTTGCTCTATGGTACCAAATGGGATAACATTTTGGAAAAGTGGTAAGAATCGTGGTACAAATCGAATTCAGACACAAAATCTCCATCAAGAGGGATTTAAAAAAGATCATGATTTAAATGGACGCTAATTTCAGACTTGGGTTCGAACTTAAGAAGCAGTTTTCTCAGGCTGAATGGTACCAAATGGGCTGAAATATTGGAATAAATATAAAAATACTTTTTAAAAATCGAAATCAATCACAAAATCTCCATAAAGATCGACTCTTAGAAAAATCATGATTTTAATGGACGCCAATTTCAGACTTTGGAAGCAGTTTTCTCAGGCTCTATGGTACCAAATCCGCTGAAATTTTGAAAAGTGGTAAGAATCGTGTTACAAATCGAATTCAGTCACAAAATCTCCATTAAGTTTGATTCTTAGAAAAATCATGATTTTAATGGACGCTAATTTCAGACTTTGGAAGCAGTTTTCTTAGGCTCTATGCTACCAAATCCGCGGAAATTTTGGAAAAGTGGTAAGAATCATGGTACAAATCGAATTCAGTCACAAAATCTCCATTAAGTTTGATTCTTAAAAAAATCATGATATTTATGGACGATTATTTCAGACTTGGGTTCGAACTTCGGAAGCAGCTCTATGGTACCAAATCGGCTAAAATTTTGGAAAAGTGGTAAGAATCGTGGTACAAATCGAATTCAGTCACAAAATCTTCATAAAGTTTGATTCTTAGAAAAATCATATTTTTTTTGAACGCTCATTTCAGACTTGGGTTCGACTTTTGGAAGCAGTTTTGTCAGGCTCGATGGTACTAAATCGGCTAAAATTTTGGAAAAGTGGTAAGAATTGTGGTACAAATCGAATTCAGTCACAAAATCTCCATTAAGTTTGATTCTTAGAAAAATCATGATATTTATGGACGATTATTTCAGACTTGGGTTCGAACTTTGGAAGCAGTTTTCTCAGGCTCTATGGTACCAAATCGGCTGAAATTTTGGAACAGTGATAAGGAAAATGCTTCAAATCAAAATCAGTCTTAAAATCTTCATCAAATTTAATTCTTAGACAAATCATGATTCTTATGGACGCTTATTTCAGACTTGGGTTTTAACTTTGGAAGCAGTTTTCTCTTGCTCTATGGTACCAAATGGGCTAACATTTTGGAAAAGTGGTAAGAATCGTGGTACAAATCGAATTCAGACACAAAATCTCCATCAAGAGGGATTTAAAAAAGATCATGATTAAAATCATATTGTGGAAATCATATAAAATGGACGCTAATTACAGACTTGGGTTCGAACTTAAGAAGCAGTTTTCTCAGGCTGAATGGTACCAAATGGGCTGAAATATTGGAATAAATATAAAAATACTTTTTAAAAATCGAAATCAATCACAAAATCTCCATAAAGATCGACTCTTAGAAAAATCATGATTTTAATGGACGCCAATTTCAGACTTTGGAAGCAGTTTTCTCAGGCTCTATGGTACCAAATCCGCTGAAATTTTGAAAAGTGGTAAGAATCGTGTTACAAATCGATTTTTATAAATAGTAGTGTAAATCGAAATCAATCACGAAATCTCCATAAAGATTGACTCTGAGAAAAAACATAATTTTAATGGACGCTAATTTCAGACTTGGGTTCGAACTTTGGAAGCAGTTTTCTCTGAATCTATGGTACCAAATGAGCTGAAATATTGGAATAAATATAAAAATAGTAGTGTAAATCGAAATCAATCACGAAATCTCCATAAAGATTGAAATTTTGGAACAGTGATAAGGAAAATGCTTCGAATCAAAATCAGTCTTAAAATCTCCATCAAATTTAATTCTTAGAAAAATCATGATTCTTATGGACGCTTATTTCAGACTTGGGTTCGAACTTTGGAAGCAGTTTTCTCTTGCTCTATGGTACCAAATGGGCTGAAATTTTGGAAAAGTGGAAAGAATCGTGGTACAAATCGAATTCAGACACAAAATCTCCATCAAGAGGGATTTAAAAAGATCATGATTTTAATGGACGCTAATTTCAGACTTTGGAAGCAGTTTTCTCAGGCTCTATGGTACCAAATCCGCTGAAATTTTGAAAAGTGGTAAGAATCGTGTTACAAATCGAATTCAGTCACAAAATCTCCATTAAGTTTGATTCTTAGAAAAATCATGATTTTTATGGACGCTTATTTCAGACTTGGGTTCGACTTTTGGAAGCAGTTTTCTCAGGCTCGATGTTACCAAATCGGCTGAAATTTTGGAAAAATGGTAAGAATCGTGGTACAAATCGAATTCAGTCACAAAATCTCCATTAAGTTTGATTCTTAGAAAAATCATGATATTTATGGACGATTATTTCAGACTTGGGTTCGAACTTCGGAAGCAGTTTTTTCTGGCTCTATGGTACCAAATCGGCTAAAATTTTAGAAAAGTGGTAAGAATCGTGGTACAAATCGAATTCAGTCACAAAATCTTCATAAAGTTTGATTCTTAGAAAAATCATAATTTTTTTGAACGCTCATTTCAGACTTGGGTTCGACTTTTGGAAGCAGTTTTCTCAGGCTCGATGTTACCAAATCGGCTGAAATTTTGGAAAAGTGGTAAGAATCGTGGTACAAATCGAATTCAGTCACAAAATCTCCATAAAGTTGGATTAAAACAAAATCATGATTTTAATGGACGCTAATTTCAGACTTGGGTTCGAACTTTGGAAGCAGTTTTCTCAGGCTCTATGGTACCAAATCGTCTGAAATTTTGGAACAGTGATAAGGAAAATGCTTCAAATCAAAATCAGTCTTAAAATCTCCATCAAATTTAATTCTTAGAAAAATCATGATTCTTATGGACGCTTATTTCAGACTTGGGTTCGAACTTTGGAAGCAGTTTTCTCAGGCTCTATGGTACCAAATGGGCTGAAATATTGGAATAAATATAAAAATAGTTGTAAAAATCGAAATCAATCACAAAATCTCCATAAAGATCGACTCTTAGAAAAATCATGATTTTAATGGACGCCAATTTCAGACTTTGGAAGCAGTTTTCTCAGGCTCTATGGTACCAAATCCGCTGAAATTTTGAAAAGTGGTAAGAATCGTGTTACAAATCGAATTCAGTCACAAAATCTCCATTAAGTTTGATTCTTAGAAAAATCATGATTTTTATGGACGCTTATTTCAGACTTGGGTTCGACTTTTGGAAGCAGTTTTCTCAGGCTCGATGTTACCAAATCGGCTGAAATTTTGGAAAAATGGTAAGAATCGTGGTACAAATCGAATTCAGTCACAAAATCTCCATTAAGTTTGATTCTTAGAAAAATCATGATATTTATGGACGATTATTTCAGACTTGGGTTCGAACTTCGGAAGCAGTTTTTTCTGGCTCTATGGTACCAAATCGGCTAAAATTTTAGAAAAGTGGTAAGAATCGTGGTACAAATCGAATTCAGTCACAAAATCTTCATAAAGTTTGATTCTTAGAAAAATCATATTTTTTTTGAACGCTCATTTCAGACTTGGGTTCGACTTTTGGAAGCAGTTTTTTCTGGCTCTATGGTACCAAATCGGCTAAAATTTTGGAAAAGTGGTAAGAATCGTGGTACAAATCGAATTCAGTCACAAAATCTTCATAAAGTTTGATTTTTAGAAAAATCATAATTTTTTTGAACGCTCATTTCAGACTTGGGTTCGACTTTTGGAAGCAGTTTTCTCAGGCTCGATGTTACCAAATCGGCTGAAATTTTGGAAAAGTGGTAAGAATCGTGGTACAAATCGAATTCAGTCACAAAATCTCCATAAAGTTGGATTAAAACAAAATCATGATTTTAATGGACGCTAATTTCAGACTTGGGTTCGAACTTTGGAAGCAGTTTTCTCAGGCTCTATGGTACCAAATCGTCTGAAATTTTGGAACAGTGATAAGGAAAATGCTTCAAATCAAAATCAGTCTTAAAATCTTCATCAAATTTAATTCTTAGAAAAATCATGATTCTTATGGACGCTTATTTCAGACTTGTTTTTAACTTTGGAACAGTTTTCTCTTGCTCTATGGTACCAAATGGGCTAACATTTTGGAAAAGTGGTAAGAATCGTGGTACAAATCGAATTCAGACACAAAATCTCCATCAAGAGGGATTTAAAAAAGATCATGATTTAAATGGACGCTAATTTCAGACTTGGGTTCGAACTTAAGAAGCAGTTTTCTCAGGCTGAATGGTACCAAATGGGCTGAAATATTGGAATAAATATAAAAATACTTTTTAAAAATCGAAATCAATCACAAAATCTCCATAAAGATCGACTCTTAGAAAAATCATGATTTTAATGGACGCCAATTTCAGACTTTGGAAGCAGTTTTCTCAGGCTCTATGGTACCAAATCCGCTGAAATTTTGAAAAGTGGTAAGAATCGTGTTACAAATCGAATTCAGTCACAAAATCTCCATTAAGTTTGATTCTTAGAAAAATCATGATTTTTATGGACGCTTATTTCAGACTTGGGTTCGAACTTCGGAAGCAGTTTTTTCTGGCTCTATGGTACCAAATCGGCTAAAATTTTGGAAAAGTGGTAAGAATCGTGGTAAAAATTGAATTCAGTCACAAAATCTTCAAAAAGTTTGATTCTCAGAAAAATCATAATTTTTTTGAACGCTCATTTCACACTTGGGTTCGAACTTTTGAAGCAGTTTTCTCTGAATCTATGGTACCAAATGAACTGAAATATTGGAATAAATATAAAAATAGTAGTGTAAATCGAAATCAATCACGAAATCTCCATAAAGATTGACTCTGAGAAAAAACATAATTTTAATGGACGCTAATTTCAGACTTGGGTTCGAACTTTGGAAGCAGTTTTCTCTGAATCTATGGTACCAAATGAGCTGAAATATTGGAATAAATATAAAAATAGTAGTGTAAATCGAAATCAATCACGAAATCTCCATAAAGATTGAAATTTTGGAACAGTGATAAGGAAAATGCTTCGAATCAAAATCAGTCTTAAAATCTCCATCAAATTTAATTCTTAGAAAAATCATGATTCTTATGGACGCTTATTTCAGACTTGGGTTCGAACTTTGGAAGCAGTTTTCTCTTGCTCTATGGTACCAAATGGGCTGAAATTTTGGAAAAGTGGAAAGAATCGTGGTACAAATCGAATTCAGACACAAAATCTCCATCAAGAGGGATTTAAAAAAGATCATGATTTTAATGGACGCTAATTTCAGACTTTGGAAGCAGTTTTCTCAGGCTCTATGGTACCAAATGGGCTGAAATATTGGAATAAATATAAAAATAGTTGTAAAAATCGAAATCAATCACAAAATCTCCATAAAGATCGACTCTTAGAAAAATCATGATTTTAATGGACGCCAATTTCAGACTTTGGAAGCAGTTTTCTCAGGCTCTATGGTACCAAATCCGCTGAAATTTTGAAAAGTGGTAAGAATCGTGTTACAAATCGAATTCAGTCACAAAATCTCCATTAAGTTTGATTCTTAGAAAAATCATGATTTTTATGGACGCTTATTTCAGACTTGGGTTCGACTTTTGGAAGCAGTTTTCTCAGGCTCGATGTTACCAAATCGGCTGAAATTTTGGAAAAATGGTAAGAATCGTGGTACAAATCGAATTCAGTCACAAAATCTCCATTAAGTTTGATTCTTAGAAAAATCATGATATTTATGGACGATTATTTCAGACTTGGGTTCGAACTTCGGAAGCAGTTTTTTCTGGCTCTATGGTACCAAATCGGCTAAAATTTTAGAAAAGTGGTAAGAATCGTGGTACAAATCGAATTCAGTCACAAAATCTTCATAAAGTTTGATTCTTAGAAAAATCATATTTTTTTTGAACGCTCATTTCAGACTTGGGTTCGACTTTTGGAAGCAGTTTTCTCAGGCTCGATGGTAGCAAATCGGCTAAAATTTTGGAAAAGTGGTAAGAATTGTGGTACAAATCGAATTCAGTCACAAAATCTCCATTATGTTTGATTCTTAGAAAAATCATGATATTTATGGACAATTATTTCAGACTTGGGTTCGAACTTCGGAAGCAGTTTTTTCTGGCTCTATGGTACCAAATCGGCTAAAATTTTGGAAAAGTGGTAAGAATCGTGGTACAAATCGAATTCAGTCACAAAATCTTCATAAAGTTTGATTTTTAGAAAAATCATAATTTTTTTGAACGCTCATTTCAGACTTGGGTTCGACTTTTGGAAGCAGTTTTCTCAGGCTCGATGTTACCAAATCGGCTGAAATTTTGGAAAAGTGGTAAGAATCGTGGTACAAATCGAATTCAGTCACAAAATCTCCATAAAGTTGGATTAAAACAAAATCATGATTTTAATGGACGCTAATTTCAGACTTGGGTTCGAACTTTGGAAGCAGTTTTCTCAGGCTCTATGGTACCAAATCGGCTGAAATTTTGGAACAGTGATAAGGAAAATGCTTCAAATCAAAATCAGTCTTAAAATCTTCATCAAATTTAATTCTTAGAAAAATCATGATTCTTATGGACGCTTATTTCAGACTTGTTTTTAACTTTGGAACAGTTTTCTCTTGCTCTATGGTACCAAATGGGCTAACATTTTGGAAAAGTGGTAAGAATCGTGGTACAAATCGAATTCAGACACAAAATCTCCATCAAGAGGGATTTAAAAAAGATCATGATTTAAATGGACGCTAATTTCAGACTTGGGTTCGAACTTAAGAAGCAGTTTTCTCAGGCTGAATGGTACCAAATGGGCTGAAATATTGGAATAAATATAAAAATACTTTTTAAAAATCGAAATCAATCACAAAATCTCCATAAAGATCGACTCTTAGAAAAATCATGATTTTAATGGACGCCAATTTCAGACTTTGGAAGCAGTTTTCTCAGGCTCTATGGTACCAAATCCGCTGAAATTTTGAAAAGTGGTAAGAATCGTGTTACAAATCGAATTCAGTCACAAAATCTCCATTAAGTTTGATTCTTAGAAAAATCATGATTTTTATGGACGCTTATTTCAGACTTGGGTTCGAACTTCGGAAGCAGTTTTTTCTGGCTCTATGGTACCAAATCGGCTAAAATTTTGGAAAAGTGGTAAGAATCGTGGTAAAAATTGAATTCAGTCACAAAATCTTCAAAAAGTTTGATTCTCAGAAAAATCATAATTTTTTTGAACGCTCATTTCACACTTGGGTTCGAACTTTTGAAGCAGTTTTCTCTGAATCTATGGTACCAAATGAACTGAAATATTGGAATAAATATAAAAATAGTAGTGTAAATCGAAATCAATCACGAAATCTCCATAAAGATTGACTCTGAGAAAAAACATAATTTTAATGGACGCTAATTTCAGACTTGAATTCGAACTTTGGAAGCAGTTTTCTCAGGCTCGATTGTACCAAATCGGCTTAAATTTTGGAAAAGTGGTAAGTATCGTGGTACAAATCGAATTCAGTCACAAAATCTCCATTAAGTTTGATTCTAAGAAAAATCATGATTTTTATGGACGCTTATTTCAGACTTGGGTTCGAACTTTGGAAGAAGTTTTTTCTGGCTCTATGGTACCAAATGGGCTGAAATTTTGGAACAGTGGTGAGAATCGTGGTACAAATCGAATTCAGTCACAAAATCTCCATTAAGTTTGATTCTTAGAAAAATCATGATTCCTAAGGCCGCTTATTTCAGACTTGGGTTCGAACTTTGGAAGCAGTTTTCTCAGGCTCTATGGTACCAAATGGGCTGAAATTTTGGAACAGTGATAAGGAAAATGCTTCGAATCAAAATCAGTGAAAGAAAAGTGGTAAGAATTGTGGTACAAATCGAATTCAGTCACAAAATCTCCATTAAGTTTGATTCTTAGAAAAATCATGATTTTTATGGACGATTATTTCAGACTTGGGTTCGAACTTTGGAAGCAGTTTTCTTGGGCTGAATGGTACCAAATGGGCTGAGATATTGGAATAAATAAAAAATAGTTGTAAAAATCGAAATCAATCACAAAATCTCCATAAAGATCGACTCTTAGAAAAATCATGATTTTAATGGACGCCAATTTCAGACTTTGGAAGCAGTTTTCTCAGGCTCTATGGTACCAAATCCGCTGAAATTTTTGAAAAGTGGTAAGAATCGTGGAACAAATCGAATTCAGTCACAAAATCTGCATTAAGTTTGATTCTTAGAAAAATCATGGTTTTTATGGACGATTATTTCAGACTTGGGTTCGAACTTTGGAAGCAGTTTTCTCAGGCTCGATTGTACCAAATCGGCTTAAATTTTGGAAAAGTGGTAAGAATCGTGGTACAAATCGAATTCAGTCACAAAATCTCCATTATGTTTGATTCTTAGAAAAATCATGATATTTATGGACGATTATTTCAGACTTGGGTTCGAACTTCGGAAGCAGTTTTTTCTGGCTCTATGGTACCAAATCGGCTAAAATTTTGGAAAAGTGGTAAGAATCGTGGTACAAATCGAATTCAGTCACAAAATCTCCATATAGATGGATTAAAACAAAATCATGATTTTAATGGACGCTAATTTCAGACTTGGGTTCGAACTTTGGAAGCAGTTTTCTCAGGCTCTATGGTACCAAATCGGCTGAAATTTTGGAACAGTGATAAGGAAAATGCTTCAAATCAAAATCAGTCTTAAAATCTTCATCAAATTTAATTCTTAGAAAAATCATGATTCTTATGGACGCTTATTTCAGACTTGGGTTTTAACTTTGGAAGTAGTTTTCTCTTGCTCTATGGTACCAAATGGGCTAAAATTTTGGAAAAGTGGTAAGAATCGTGGTACAAATCGAATTCAGACACAAAATCTCCATCAAGAGGGATTTAAAAAAGATCATGATTTAAATGGACGCTAATTTCAGACTTGGGTTCGAACTTAAGAAGCAGTTTTCTCAGGCTGAATGGTACCAAATGGGCTGAAATATTGGAATAAATATAAAAATACTTTTTAAAAATCGAAATCAATCACAAAATCTCCATAAAGATCGACTCTTAGAAAAATCATGATTTTAATGGACGCCAATTTCAGACTTTGGAAGCAGTTTTCTCAGGCTCTATGGTACCAAATCCGCTGAAATTTTGAAAAGTGGTAAGAATCGTGTTACAAATCGAATTAAGTCACAAAATCTCCATTAAGTTTGATTCTTAGAAAAATCATGATTTTTATGGACGCTTATTTCAGACTTGGGTTCGACTTTTGGAAGCAGTTTTCTCAGGCTCGATGGTACCAAATCGGATAAAATTTTGGAAAAGTGGTAAGAATTGTGGTACAAATCGAATTCAGTCACAAAATCTCCATTAAGTTTGATTCTTAGAAAAATCATGATTTTTATGGACGATTATTTCAGACTTGGGTTCGAACTTTGGAAGCAGTTTTTTCTGGCTCTATGGTACCAAATCGGCTAAAATTTTGGTAAAGTGGTAATAATCGTGGTAAAAATTGAATTCAGTCACAAAATCTTCATAAAGTTTGATTCTCAGAAAAATCATAATTTTTTTGAACGCTCATTTCAGACTTGGCTTCGAACTTTTGAAGCAGTTTTCTCTGAATCTATGGTACCAAATGAACTGAAATATTGGAATAAATATAAAAATAGTAGTGTAAATCGAAATCAATCACGAAATCTCCATAAAGATTGACTCTGAGAAAAAACATAATTTTAATGGACGCTAATTTCAGACTTGGGTTCGAACTTTGGAAGCAGTTTTCTCAGGCTCGATTGTACCAAATCGGCTTAAATTTTGGAAAAGTGGTAAGTATCGTGGTACAAATCGAATTCAGTCACAAAATCTCCATTAAGTTTGATTCTAAGAAAAATCATGATTTTTATGGACGCTTATTTCAGACTTGGGTTCGAACTTTGGAAGAAGTTTTTTCTGGCTCTATGGTACCAAATGGGCTGAAATTTCGGAACAGTGGTGAGAATCGTGGTACAAATCGAATTCAGTCACAAAATCTCCATTAAGTTTGATTCTTAGAAAAATCATGATTCCTATGGCCGCTTATTTCAGACTTGGGTTCGAACTTTGGAAGCAGTTTTCTCAGGCTCTATGGTACCAAATGGGCTGAAATTTTCGAACAGTGATTAGGAAAATGCTTCGAATCAAAATCAGTGAGAGAAAAGTGGTAAGAATTGTGGTACAAATCGAATTCAGTCACAAAATCTCCATTAAGTTTGATTCTTAGAAAAATCATGATTTTTATGGACGATTATTTCAGACTTGGGTTCGAACTTTGGAAGCAGTTTTCTCAGGCTCTATGGTATCAAATCCGCTGAAATTTTGGAAAAGTGGTAAGAATCGTGGAACAAATCGAATTCAGTCACAAAATCTGCATTAAGTTTGATTCTTAGAAAAATCATGATTTTTATGGACGATTATTTCAGACTTGGGTTCGAACTTTGGAAGCAGTTTTTTCTGGCTCTATGGTACCAAATCGGCTAAAATTTTGGAAAAGTGGTTAGAATCGTGGTACAAATCGAATTCAGTCACAAAATCTACATTGAGTTTGATTCTTAGAAAAATCATGATTTTTATGGACGCTTATTTCAGACTTGGGTTCGAACTTTGGAAGCAGTTTTTTCTGGCTCTATGATACCAAATGGGCTGAAATTTTGGAACAGTGTTAAGGAAAATGCTTCGAATCAAAATCAGTCTTAAAATCTCCATCAAATTTAATTCTTAGAAAAATCATGATTCTTATGGACGCTTATTTCAGACTTGGGTTCGAACTTTGGAAGCAGTTTTCTCTTGCTCTATGGTACCAAATGGGCTGACATTTTGGAAAAGTGGAAAGAATCGTGGTACAAATCGAATTCAGACACAAAATCTCCATCAAGAGGGATTTAAAAAAGATCATGATTTTAATGGACGCTAATTTCAGACTTTGGAAGCAGTTTTCTCAGGCTCTATGGTACCAAATCGGCTGAAATTTTGGAAAAGTGGTATTTATCGTGGTACAAATCGAATTCAGTCACAAAATCTACATTAAGTTTGATTCTTAGAAAAATCATGATTCCTATGGCCGCTTATTTCAGACTTGGGTTCGAACTTTGGAAGCAGTTTTCTTGGGCTGAATGGTACCAAATGGGCTGAAATATTGGAATAAATATAAAAATAGTTGTAAAAATCGAAATCAATCACAAAATCTCCATAAAGATCGACTCTTAGAAAAATCATGATTTTAATGGACGCCAATTTAAGACTTTGGAAGCAGTTTTCTCAGGCTCTATGGTACCAAATCCGCTGAAATTTTGAAAAGTGGTAAGAATCGTGTTACAAATCGAATTCAGTCACAAAATCTCCATTAAGTTTGATTCTTAGAAAAATCATGATTTTTATGGACGATTATTTCAGACTTGGGTTCGAACTTTGGAAGCAGTTTTTTCTGGCTCTATGATACCAAATGGGCTGAAATTTTGGAACATTGATAAGGAAAATGCTTCGAATCAAAATCAGTCTTAAAATCTCCATCAAATTTAATTCTTAGAAAAATCATGATTCTTATGGACGCTTATTTCAGACTTGGGTTCGAACTTTGGAAGCAGTTTTCTCTTGCTCTATGGTACCAAATGGGCTGACATTTTGGAAAAGTGGAAAGAATCGTGGTACAAATCGAATTCAGACACAAAATCTCCATCAAGAGGGATTTAAAAAAGATCATGATTTTAATGGACGCTAATTTCAGACTTTGGAAGCAGTTTTCTCAGGCTCTATGGTACCAAATCCGCTGAAATTTTGGAAAAGTGGTAAGAATCGTGGAACAAATCGAATTCAGTCACAAAATCTGCATTAAGTTTGATTCTTAGAAAAATCATGATTTTTATGGACGATTATTTCAGACTTGGGTTCGAACTTTGGAAGCAGTTTTTTCTGGCTCTATGGTACCAAATGAGCTGAAATATTGGAATAAATATAAAAATAGAAGTGTCAATCGAAATCAATCACGAAATCTCCATAAAGATTGACTCTGAGAAAAAACATAATTTTAATGGACGCTAATTTCAGACTTGGGTTCGATCTTTGGAAGCAGTTTTCTCAGGCTCGATTGTACCAAATCGGCTTAAATTTTGGAAAAGTGGTCAGTATCGTGGTACAAATCGAATTCAGTCACAAAATCTCCATTAAGTTTGATTCTAAGAAAAATCATGATTCTTATGGACGCTTATTTCAGACTTGGGTTCGAACTTTGGAAGCAGTTTTCTCTTGCTCTATGGTACCAAATGGGCTGACATTTTGGAAAAGTGGAAAGAATCGTGGTACAAATCGAATTCAGACACAAAATCTCCATCAAGAGGGATTTAAAAAAGATCATGATTTTAATGGACGCTTATTTCAGACTTGGGTTCGAACTTTGGAAGCAGTTTTTTCTGGCTCTATGGTACCAAATCAGCTAAAATTTTGGAAAAGTGGTGAGAATCCTGGTACAAATCGAATTCAGTCACAAAATCTCCATTAAGTTTGATTCTTAGAAAAATCATGATTCCTTTGGCCGCTTATTTCAGACTTGGGTTCGAACTTTGGAAGCAGTTTTCTCAGGCTCTATGGTACCAAATCCGCTGAAATTTTGAAAAGTGGTAAGAATCGTGTTACAAATCGAGTTCAGTCACAAAATCTCCATTTAGTTTGATTCTTAGAAAAATCATGATTTTTATGGACGCTTATTTCAGACTTGGGTTCGACTTTTGGAAGCAGTTTTCTCAGGCTCGATGGTACCAAATCGGCTAAAATTTTGGAAAAGTGGTAAGAATTGTGGTACAAATCGAATTCAGTCCCAAAATCTCCATTAAGTTTGATTCTAAGAAAAATCATGATTTTTATGGACGATTATTTCAGACTTGGGTTCGAACTTTGGAAGCAGTTTTTTCTGGCTCTATGGTACCAAATCGGCTAAAATTTTGGAAAAGTGGTAAGAATCGTGGTACAAATCGAATTCAGTCACAAAATCTACATTGAGTTTGATTCTTAGAAAAATCATGATTTTTATGGACGCTAATTTCAGACTTGGGTTCGAACTTTGGAAGCAGTTTTCTCAGGCTCTATGGTACCAAATGGGCTGAAATTTTAAACAGTGATAAGGAAAATGCTTCGAATCAAAATCAGTCTTTAAATCTCCATCAAATTTAATTCTTAGAAAAATCATCATTCTTATGGACGCTTATTTCAGACTTGGGTTCGAACTTTGGAAGCAGTTTTCTCTTGCTCTATGGTACCAAATGGGCTGAAATTTTGGAAAAGTGGTAAGAATCGTGGTACAAATCGAATTCACACACAAAATCTCCATCAAGAGGGATTTAAAAAAGATCATGATTTTAATGGACGCTTATTTCAGACTTGGGTTCGAACTTTGGAAGCAGTTTTTTCTGGCTCTATGGTACCAAATCAGCTAAAATTTTGGAAAAGTGGTGAGAATCCTGGTACAAATCGAATTCAGTCACAAAGTCTCCATTAAGTTTGATTCTTAGAAAAATCATGATTCCTATGGCCGCTTATTTCAGACTTGGGTTCGAACTTTGGAAGCAGTTTTTTCTGGCTCTATGGTACCAAATCGGCTAAAATTTTTGAAAAGTGGTAAGAATCGTGGTACAAATCGAATTCAGTCACAAAATCTACATTGAGTTTGATTCTTAGAAAAATCATGATTCCTATTACCGCTTATTTCAGACTTGGGTTCAAACTTTGGAAGCAGTTTTCTCGGGCTGAATGGTACCAAATGGGCTGAAATATTGGAATAAATATAAAAATAGTTTTAAAAATCGAAATCAATCACAAAATCTCCATAAAGATCGACTCTTAGAAAAATCATGATTTTAATGGACGCCAATTTCAGACTTTGGAAGCAGTTTTCTCAGGCTCTATGGTACCAAATCCGCTGAAATTTTAAAAAAGGGGTAAGAATCGTGGTACAAATCGAATTCAGTCACAAAATCTCCATTTAGTTTGATTCTTAGAAAAAACATAATTTTAATGGACGCTTATTTCAGACTTGGGTTCGAACTTTGGAAGCAGTTTTCTCAGGCTCGATTGTACCAAATCGGCTTAAATTTTGGAAAAGTGGTAAGAATCGTGGTAAAATCGAATTCAGTCACAAAATCTCCATTAATTTTGATTCTTATAAAAATCATGATTTTTATGGATGCTTATTTCAGACTTGGGTTCGAACTTTGGAAGCAGTTTTTTCTGGCTCTATGGTACCAAATCAGCTAAAATTTTGGAAAAGTGGTGAGAATCGTGGTACAAATCGAATTCAGTCACAAAATCTCCATTAAGTTTGATTCTTAGAAAAATCATGATTCCTATGGCCGCTTATTTCAGACTTGGGTTCGAACTTTGGAAGCAGTTTTCTCAGGCTCTATGGTACCAAATGGGCTGAAATTTTGGAAAAGTGATAAGAATCGTGGTACAAATCGAATTCAGTCACAAAATCTCCATAAAGTTGGATTAAATCAAAATCATGATTTTAATGGACGCTGATTTAAGACTTAGGTTCGAACTTTGGAAGCAGTTTTCTCAGGCTCTATGGTACCAAATCGGCTGAAATTTTGGAAAAGTGGTATTTATGGTAGTACAAATCGAATTCAGTCACAAAATCTACATTAAGTTTGATTCTTAGAAAAATCATGATTCCTATGGCCGCTTATTTCAGACTTGGGTTTGAACTTTGGAAGCAGTTTTCTCGGGCTGAATGGTACCAAATGGGCTGAAATATTGGAATAAATATAAAAATAGTTGTAAAAATCGAAATCAATCACAAAATCTCCATAAAGATCGACTCTTAGAAAAATCATGATTTTAATGGACGCCAATTTCAGACTTTGGAAGCAGTTTTCTCAGGCTCTATGGTACCAAATCGCGGATATTTTGGAAAAGTGGTAAGAATCGTGGTAAAATCGAATTCAGTCACAAAATCTCCATTAAGTTTGATTCTTAGAAAAATCATGATTTTTATGGATGCTTATTTCAGACTTGACAAAATCAGTCTTTAAATCTCCATCAAATTTAATTCTTAGAAAAATCATGATTCTTATGGACGCTTATTTCAGACTTGGATTCGAACTTTGGAAGCAGTTTTCTCTTGCTCTATGGTACCAAATGGGCTGAAATTTTGGAAAAGTGGTAAGAATCGTGGTAAAAATCGAATTCAGACACAAATTCTCCATCAAGAGGGATTTAAAAAAGATCATGATTTTAATGGACGCTAATTTCAGACTTGGGTTCGAACTTAAGAAGCAGTTTTCTCAGGCTGAATGGTACCAAATCGGCTAAAATTTTGGAAAAGTGGAAATAATTGTGGTTCAAATCGAATTCAGTCACAAAATCTCCATTAAGTTTGATTCTTAGAAAAATCATGATTCCTATGGCCGCTTATTTCAGACTTGGGTTCGAACTTTGGAAGCAGTTTTCTCAGGCTCTATGGTACCAAATCCGCTGAAATTTTGAAAAGTGGTAAGAATCGTGTTACAAATCGAATTCAGTCACAAAATCTCCATTTAGTTTGATTATTAGAAAAATCATGATTTTTATAGACGCTTATTTCAGACTTGGGTTCGACTTTTGGAAGCAGTTTTCTCAGGCTCGATGGTACCAAATCGGCTAAAATTTTGGAAAAGTGGTAAGAATTGTGGTACAAATCGAATTCAGTCACAAAATCTCCATTAAGTTTGATTCTTAGAAAAATCATGATTTTTATGAACGATTATTTCAGACTTGGGTTCGAACTTTGGAAGCAGTTTTTTCTGGCTCTATGGTAACAAATCGGCTAAAATTTTGGAAAAGTGGTAAGAATCGTGGTACAAATCGAATTCAGTCACAAAATCTACATTGAGTTTGATTCTTAGAAAAATCATGATTCCTATTACCGCTTATTTCAGACTTGGGTTCAAACTTTGGAAGCAGTTTTCTCGGGCTGAATGGTACCAAATCCGCTGAAATTTTAAAAAAGGGGTAAGAATCGTGGTACAAATCGAATTCAGTCATAAAATCTCCATTTAGTTTGATTCTTAGAAAAAACATAATTTTAATGGCCGCTTATTTCAGACTTGGGTTCGAACTTTGGAAGCAGTTTTCTCGGGCTGAATGGTACCAAATGGGCTGAAATATTGGAATAAATATAAAAATAGTTTTAAAAATCGAAATCAATCACAAAATCTCCATAAAGATCGACTCTTAGAAAAATCATGATTTTAATGGACGCCAATTTCAGACTTTGGAAGCAGTTTTCTCAGGCTCTATGGTACCAAATCCGCTGAAATTTTAAAAAAGGGGTAAGAATCGTGGTACAAATCGAATTCAGTCACAAAATCTCCATTTAGTTTGATTCTTAGAAAAAACATAATTTTAATGGACGCTTATTTCAGACTTGGGTTCGAACTTTGGAAGCAGTTTTCTCAGGCTCTATGGTACCAAATGGGCTGAAATTTTAAACAGTGATAAGGAAAATGCTTCGAATCAAAATCAGTCTTTAAATCTCCATCAAATTTAATTCTTAGAAAAATCATGATTCTTATGGACGCTTATTTCAGACTTGGATTCGAACTTTGGAAGCAGTTTTCTCTTGCTCTATGGTACCAAATGGGCTGAAATTTTGGAAAAGTGGTAAGAATCTTGGTACAAATCGAATTCAGTCACAAAATCTCCATTTAGTTTGATTCTTAGAAAAATCATGATTTTTATGGACGCTAATTTCAGACTTGGGTTCGAACTTTGGAAGCAGTTTTCTCAGGCTCTATGGTACCAAATGGGCTGAAATTTTAAACAGTGATAAGGAAAATGCTTCGAATCAAAATCAGTCTTTAAATCTCCATCAAATTTAATTCTTAGAAAAATCATGATTCTTATGGACGCTTATTTCAGACTTGGATTCGAACTTTGGAAGCAGTTTTCTCTTGCTCTATGGTACCAAATGGGCTGAAATTTTGGAAAAGTAGTAAGAATCGTGGTAAAAATCGAATTCAGACACAAAATCTCCATCAAGAGGGATTTAAAAAAGATCATGATTTTAATGGACGCTAATTTCAGACTTGGGTTCGAACTTAAGAAGCAGTTTTCTCAGGCTGAATGGTACCAAATCGGCTAAAATTTTGGAAAAGTGGAAATAATTGTGGTACAAATCGAATTCAGTCACAAAATCTCCATTAAGTTTGATTCTTAGAAAAATCATGATTCCTATGGCCGCTTATTTCAGACTTGGGTTCGAACTTTGGAAGCAGTTTTCTCAGGCTCTATGGTACCAAATCCGCTGAAATTTTGAAAAGTGGTAAGAATCGTGTTACAAATCGAATTCAGTCACAAAATCTCCATTTAGTTTGATTCTTAGAAAAATCATGATTTTTATGGACGCTTATTTCAGACTTGGGTTCGACTTTTGGAAGCAGTTTTCTCAGACTCGTTGGTACCAAATCGGCTAAAATTTTGGAAAAGTGGTAAGAATTGTGGTACAAATCAAATTCAGTCACAAAATCTCCATAAAGTTGGATTAAATCAAAATCATGATTTTAATGGACGCTAATTTCAGACTTGGGTTCGAACTTAAGAAGCAGTTTTCTCAGGCTGAATGGTACCAAATCGGCTAAAATTTTGGAAAAGTGGAAATAATTGTGGTTCAAATCGAATTCAGTCACAAAATCTCCATTAAGTTTGATTCTTAGAAAAATCATGATTCCTATGGCCGCTTATTTCAGACTTGGGTTCGAACTTTGGAAGCAGTTTTCTCAGGCTCTATGGTACCAAATCCGCTGAAATTTTGAAAAGTGGTAAGAATCGTGTTACAAATCGAATTCAGTCACAAAATCTCCATTTAGTTTGATTATTAGAAAAATCATGATTTTTATAGACGCTTATTTCAGACTTGGGTTCGACTTTTGGAAGCAGTTTTCTCAGGCTCGATGGTACCAAATCGGCTAAAATTTTGGAAAAGTGGTAAGAATTGTGGTACAAATCGAATTCAGTCACAAAATCTCCATTAAGTTTGATTCTTAGAAAAATCATGATTTTTATGAACGATTATTTCAGACTTGGGTTCGAACTTTGGAAGCAGTTTTTTCTGGCTCTATGGTAACAAATCGGCTAAAATTTTGGAAAAGTGGTAAGAATCGTGGTACAAATCGAATTCAGTCACAAAATCTACATTGAGTTTGATTCTTAGAAAAATCATGATTCCTATTACCGCTTATTTCAGACTTGGGTTCAAACTTTGGAAGCAGTTTTCTCGGGCTGAATGGTACCAAATCCGCTGAAATTTTAAAAAAGGGGTAAGAATCGTGGTACAAATCGAATTCAGTCACAAAATCTCCATTTAGTTTGATTCTTAGAAAAAACATAATTTTAATGGACGCTTATTTCAGACTTGGGTTCGAACTTTGGAAGCAGTTTTCTCGGGCTGAATGGTACCAAATGGGCTGAAATATTGGAATAAATATAAAAATTGTTTTAAAAATCGAAATCAATCACAAAATCTCCATAAAGATCGACTCTTAGAAAAATCATGATTTTAATGGACGCCAATTTCAGACTTTGGAAGCAGTTTTCTCAGGCTCTATGGTACCAAATCCGCTGAAATTTTGAAAAGTGGTAAGAATCGTGTTACAAATCGAATTCAGTCACAAAATCTCCATTTAGTTTGATTCTTAGAAAAATCATGATTTTTATGGACGCTAATTTCAGACTTGGGTTCGAACTTTGGAAGCAGTTTTCTCAGGCTCTATGGTACCAAATGGGCTGAAATTTTAAACAGTGATAAGGAAAATGCTTCGAATCAAAATCAGTCTTTAAATCTCCATCAAATTTAATTCTTAGAAAAATCATGATTCTTATGGACGCTTATTTCAGACTTGGATTCGAACTTTGGAAGCAGTTTTCTCTTGCTCTATGGTACCAAATGGGCTGAAATTTTGGAAAAGTAGTAAGAATCGTGGTAAAAATCGAATTCAGACACAAAATCTCCATCAAGAGGGATTTAAAAAAGATCATGATTTTAATGGACGCTAATTTCAGACTTGGGTTCGAACTTAAGAAGCAGTTTTCTCAGGCTGAATGGTACCAAATCGGCTAAAATTTTGGAAAAGTGGAAATAATTGTGGTACAAATCGAATTCAGTCACAAAATCTCCATTAAGTTTGATTCTTAGAAAAATCATGATTCCTATGGCCGCTTATTTCAGACTTGGGTTCGAACTTTGGAAGCAGTTTTCTCTTGCTCTATGGTACCAAATGGGCTAACATTTTGGAAAAGTGGTAAGAATCGTGGTACAAATCGAATTCAGACACAAAATCTCCATCAAGAGGGATTTAAAAAAGATCATGATTTAAATGGACGCTAATTTCAGACTTGGGTTCGAACTTAAGAAGCAGTTTTCTCAGGCTGAATGGTACCAAATGGGCTGAAATATTGGAATAAATATAAAAATACTTTTTAAAAATCGAAATCAATCACAAAATCTCCATAAAGATCGACTCTTAGAAAAATCATGATTTTAATGGACGCCAATTTCAGACTTTGGAAGCAGTTTTCTCAGGCTCTATGGTACCAAATCCGCTGAAATTTTGAAAAGTGGTAAGAATCGTGTTACAAATCGAATTCAGTCACAAAATCTCCATTAAGTTTGATTCTTAGAAAAATCATGATTTTTATGGACGCTTATTTCAGACTTGGGTTCGAACTTCGGAAGCAGTTTTTTCTGGCTCTATGGTACCAAATCGGCTAAAATTTTGGAAAAGTGGTAAGAATCGTGGTAAAAATTGAATTCAGTCACAAAATCTTCAAAAAGTTTGATTCTCAGAAAAATCATAATTTTTTTGAACGCTCATTTCACACTTGGGTTCGAACTTTTGAAGCAGTTTTCTCTGAATCTATGGTACCAAATGAACTGAAATATTGGAATAAATATAAAAATAGTAGTGTAAATCGAAATCAATCACGAAATCTCCATAAAGATTGACTCTGAGAAAAAACATAATTTTAATGGACGCTAATTTCAGACTTGAATTCGAACTTTGGAAGCAGTTTTCTCAGGCTCGATTGTACCAAATCGGCTTAAATTTTGGAAAAGTGGTAAGTATCGTGGTACAAATCGAATTCAGTCACAAAATCTCCATTAAGTTTGATTCTAAGAAAAATCATGATTTTTATGGACGCTTATTTCAGACTTGGGTTCGAACTTTGGAAGAAGTTTTTTCTGGCTCTATGGTACCAAATGGGCTGAAATTTTGGAACAGTGGTGAGAATCGTGGTACAAATCGAATTCAGTCACAAAATCTCCATTAAGTTTGATTCTTAGAAAAATCATGATTCCTAAGGCCGCTTATTTCAGACTTGGGTTCGAACTTTGGAAGCAGTTTTCTCAGGCTCTATGGTACCAAATGGGCTGAAATTTTGGAACAGTGATAAGGAAAATGCTTCGAATCAAAATCAGTGAAAGAAAAGTGGTAAGAATTGTGGTACAAATCGAATTCAGTCACAAAATCTCCATTAAGTTTGATTCTTAGAAAAATCATGATTTTTATGGACGATTATTTCAGACTTGGGTTCGAACTTTGGAAGCAGTTTTCTTGGGCTGAATGGTACCAAATGGGCTGAGATATTGGAATAAATAAAAAATAGTTGTAAAAATCGAAATCAATCACAAAATCTCCATAAAGATCGACTCTTAGAAAAATCATGATTTTAATGGACGCCAATTTCAGACTTTGGAAGCAGTTTTCTCAGGCTCTATGGTACCAAATCCGCTGAAATTTTTGAAAAGTGGTAAGAATCGTGGAACAAATCGAATTCAGTCACAAAATCTGCATTAAGTTTGATTCTTAGAAAAATCATGGTTTTTATGGACGATTATTTCAGACTTGGGTTCGAACTTTGGAAGCAGTTTTCTCAGGCTCGATTGTACCAAATCGGCTTAAATTTTGGAAAAGTGGTAAGAATCGTGGTACAAATCGAATTCAGTCACAAAATCTCCATTATGTTTGATTCTTAGAAAAATCATGATATTTATGGACGATTATTTCAGACTTGGGTTCGAACTTCGGAAGCAGTTTTTTCTGGCTCTATGGTACCAAATCGGCTAAAATTTTGGAAAAGTGGTAAGAATCGTGGTACAAATCGAATTCAGTCACAAAATCTCCATATAGATGGATTAAAACAAAATCATGATTTTAATGGACGCTAATTTCAGACTTGGGTTCGAACTTTGGAAGCAGTTTTCTCAGGCTCTATGGTACCAAATCGGCTGAAATTTTGGAACAGTGATAAGGAAAATGCTTCAAATCAAAATCAGTCTTAAAATCTTCATCAAATTTAATTCTTAGAAAAATCATGATTCTTATGGACGCTTATTTCAGACTTGGGTTTTAACTTTGGAAGTAGTTTTCTCTTGCTCTATGGTACCAAATGGGCTAAAATTTTGGAAAAGTGGTAAGAATCGTGGTACAAATCGAATTCAGACACAAAATCTCCATCAAGAGGGATTTAAAAAAGATCATGATTTAAATGGACGCTAATTTCAGACTTGGGTTCGAACTTAAGAAGCAGTTTTCTCAGGCTGAATGGTACCAAATGGGCTGAAATATTGGAATAAATATAAAAATACTTTTTAAAAATCGAAATCAATCACAAAATCTCCATAAAGATCGACTCTTAGAAAAATCATGATTTTAATGGACGCCAATTTCAGACTTTGGAAGCAGTTTTCTCAGGCTCTATGGTACCAAATCCGCTGAAATTTTGAAAAGTGGTAAGAATCGTGTTACAAATCGAATTAAGTCACAAAATCTCCATTAAGTTTGATTCTTAGAAAAATCATGATTTTTATGGACGCTTATTTCAGACTTGGGTTCGACTTTTGGAAGCAGTTTTCTCAGGCTCGATGGTACCAAATCGGATAAAATTTTGGAAAAGTGGTAAGAATTGTGGTACAAATCGAATTCAGTCACAAAATCTCCATTAAGTTTGATTCTTAGAAAAATCATGATTTTTATGGACGATTATTTCAGACTTGGGTTCGAACTTTGGAAGCAGTTTTTTCTGGCTCTATGGTACCAAATCGGCTAAAATTTTGGTAAAGTGGTAATAATCGTGGTAAAAATTGAATTCAGTCACAAAATCTTCATAAAGTTTGATTCTCAGAAAAATCATAATTTTTTTGAACGCTCATTTCAGACTTGGCTTCGAACTTTTGAAGCAGTTTTCTCTGAATCTATGGTACCAAATGAACTGAAATATTGGAATAAATATAAAAATAGTAGTGTAAATCGAAATCAATCACGAAATCTCCATAAAGATTGACTCTGAGAAAAAACATAATTTTAATGGACGCTAATTTCAGACTTGGGTTCGAACTTTGGAAGCAGTTTTCTCAGGCTCGATTGTACCAAATCGGCTTAAATTTTGGAAAAGTGGTAAGTATCGTGGTACAAATCGAATTCAGTCACAAAATCTCCATTAAGTTTGATTCTAAGAAAAATCATGATTTTTATGGACGCTTATTTCAGACTTGGGTTCGAACTTTGGAAGAAGTTTTTTCTGGCTCTATGGTACCAAATGGGCTGAAATTTCGGAACAGTGGTGAGAATCGTGGTACAAATCGAATTCAGTCACAAAATCTCCATTAAGTTTGATTCTTAGAAAAATCATGATTCCTATGGCCGCTTATTTCAGACTTGGGTTCGAACTTTGGAAGCAGTTTTCTCAGGCTCTATGGTACCAAATGGGCTGAAATTTTCGAACAGTGATTAGGAAAATGCTTCGAATCAAAATCAGTGAGAGAAAAGTGGTAAGAATTGTGGTACAAATCGAATTCAGTCACAAAATCTCCATTAAGTTTGATTCTTAGAAAAATCATGATTTTTATGGACGATTATTTCAGACTTGGGTTCGAACTTTGGAAGCAGTTTTCTCAGGCTCTATGGTATCAAATCCGCTGAAATTTTGGAAAAGTGGTAAGAATCGTGGAACAAATCGAATTCAGTCACAAAATCTGCATTAAGTTTGATTCTTAGAAAAATCATGATTTTTATGGACGATTATTTCAGACTTGGGTTCGAACTTTGGAAGCAGTTTTTTCTGGCTCTATGGTACCAAATCGGCTAAAATTTTGGAAAAGTGGTTAGAATCGTGGTACAAATCGAATTCAGTCACAAAATCTACATTGAGTTTGATTCTTAGAAAAATCATGATTTTTATGGACGCTTATTTCAGACTTGGGTTCGAACTTTGGAAGCAGTTTTTTCTGGCTCTATGATACCAAATGGGCTGAAATTTTGGAACAGTGTTAAGGAAAATGCTTCGAATCAAAATCAGTCTTAAAATCTCCATCAAATTTAATTCTTAGAAAAATCATGATTCTTATGGACGCTTATTTCAGACTTGGGTTCGAACTTTGGAAGCAGTTTTCTCTTGCTCTATGGTACCAAATGGGCTGACATTTTGGAAAAGTGGAAAGAATCGTGGTACAAATCGAATTCAGACACAAAATCTCCATCAAGAGGGATTTAAAAAAGATCATGATTTTAATGGACGCTAATTTCAGACTTTGGAAGCAGTTTTCTCAGGCTCTATGGTACCAAATCGGCTGAAATTTTGGAAAAGTGGTATTTATCGTGGTACAAATCGAATTCAGTCACAAAATCTACATTAAGTTTGATTCTTAGAAAAATCATGATTCCTATGGCCGCTTATTTCAGACTTGGGTTCGAACTTTGGAAGCAGTTTTCTTGGGCTGAATGGTACCAAATGGGCTGAAATATTGGAATAAATATAAAAATAGTTGTAAAAATCGAAATCAATCACAAAATCTCCATAAAGATCGACTCTTAGAAAAATCATGATTTTAATGGACGCCAATTTAAGACTTTGGAAGCAGTTTTCTCAGGCTCTATGGTACCAAATCCGCTGAAATTTTGAAAAGTGGTAAGAATCGTGTTACAAATCGAATTCAGTCACAAAATCTCCATTAAGTTTGATTCTTAGAAAAATCATGATTTTTATGGACGATTATTTCAGACTTGGGTTCGAACTTTGGAAGCAGTTTTTTCTGGCTCTATGATACCAAATGGGCTGAAATTTTGGAACATTGATAAGGAAAATGCTTCGAATCAAAATCAGTCTTAAAATCTCCATCAAATTTAATTCTTAGAAAAATCATGATTCTTATGGACGCTTATTTCAGACTTGGGTTCGAACTTTGGAAGCAGTTTTCTCTTGCTCTATGGTACCAAATGGGCTGACATTTTGGAAAAGTGGAAAGAATCGTGGTACAAATCGAATTCAGACACAAAATCTCCATCAAGAGGGATTTAAAAAAGATCATGATTTTAATGGACGCTAATTTCAGACTTTGGAAGCAGTTTTCTCAGGCTCTATGGTACCAAATCCGCTGAAATTTTGGAAAAGTGGTAAGAATCGTGGAACAAATCGAATTCAGTCACAAAATCTGCATTAAGTTTGATTCTTAGAAAAATCATGATTTTTATGGACGATTATTTCAGACTTGGGTTCGAACTTTGGAAGCAGTTTTTTCTGGCTCTATGGTACCAAATGAGCTGAAATATTGGAATAAATATAAAAATAGAAGTGTCAATCGAAATCAATCACGAAATCTCCATAAAGATTGACTCTGAGAAAAAACATAATTTTAATGGACGCTAATTTCAGACTTGGGTTCGATCTTTGGAAGCAGTTTTCTCAGGCTCGATTGTACCAAATCGGCTTAAATTTTGGAAAAGTGGTCAGTATCGTGGTACAAATCGAATTCAGTCACAAAATCTCCATTAAGTTTGATTCTAAGAAAAATCATGATTCTTATGGACGCTTATTTCAGACTTGGGTTCGAACTTTGGAAGCAGTTTTCTCTTGCTCTATGGTACCAAATGGGCTGACATTTTGGAAAAGTGGAAAGAATCGTGGTACAAATCGAATTCAGACACAAAATCTCCATCAAGAGGGATTTAAAAAAGATCATGATTTTAATGGACGCTTATTTCAGACTTGGGTTCGAACTTTGGAAGCAGTTTTTTCTGGCTCTATGGTACCAAATCAGCTAAAATTTTGGAAAAGTGGTGAGAATCCTGGTACAAATCGAATTCAGTCACAAAATCTCCATTAAGTTTGATTCTTAGAAAAATCATGATTCCTTTGGCCGCTTATTTCAGACTTGGGTTCGAACTTTGGAAGCAGTTTTCTCAGGCTCTATGGTACCAAATCCGCTGAAATTTTGAAAAGTGGTAAGAATCGTGTTACAAATCGAGTTCAGTCACAAAATCTCCATTTAGTTTGATTCTTAGAAAAATCATGATTTTTATGGACGCTTATTTCAGACTTGGGTTCGACTTTTGGAAGCAGTTTTCTCAGGCTCGATGGTACCAAATCGGCTAAAATTTTGGAAAAGTGGTAAGAATTGTGGTACAAATCGAATTCAGTCCCAAAATCTCCATTAAGTTTGATTCTAAGAAAAATCATGATTTTTATGGACGATTATTTCAGACTTGGGTTCGAACTTTGGAAGCAGTTTTTTCTGGCTCTATGGTACCAAATCGGCTAAAATTTTGGAAAAGTGGTAAGAATCGTGGTACAAATCGAATTCAGTCACAAAATCTACATTGAGTTTGATTCTTAGAAAAATCATGATTTTTATGGACGCTAATTTCAGACTTGGGTTCGAACTTTGGAAGCAGTTTTCTCAGGCTCTATGGTACCAAATGGGCTGAAATTTTAAACAGTGATAAGGAAAATGCTTCGAATCAAAATCAGTCTTTAAATCTCCATCAAATTTAATTCTTAGAAAAATCATCATTCTTATGGACGCTTATTTCAGACTTGGGTTCGAACTTTGGAAGCAGTTTTCTCTTGCTCTATGGTACCAAATGGGCTGAAATTTTGGAAAAGTGGTAAGAATCGTGGTACAAATCGAATTCACACACAAAATCTCCATCAAGAGGGATTTAAAAAAGATCATGATTTTAATGGACGCTTATTTCAGACTTGGGTTCGAACTTTGGAAGCAGTTTTTTCTGGCTCTATGGTACCAAATCAGCTAAAATTTTGGAAAAGTGGTGAGAATCCTGGTACAAATCGAATTCAGTCACAAAGTCTCCATTAAGTTTGATTCTTAGAAAAATCATGATTCCTATGGCCGCTTATTTCAGACTTGGGTTCGAACTTTGGAAGCAGTTTTTTCTGGCTCTATGGTACCAAATCGGCTAAAATTTTTGAAAAGTGGTAAGAATCGTGGTACAAATCGAATTCAGTCACAAAATCTACATTGAGTTTGATTCTTAGAAAAATCATGATTCCTATTACCGCTTATTTCAGACTTGGGTTCAAACTTTGGAAGCAGTTTTCTCGGGCTGAATGGTACCAAATGGGCTGAAATATTGGAATAAATATAAAAATAGTTTTAAAAATCGAAATCAATCACAAAATCTCCATAAAGATCGACTCTTAGAAAAATCATGATTTTAATGGACGCCAATTTCAGACTTTGGAAGCAGTTTTCTCAGGCTCTATGGTACCAAATCCGCTGAAATTTTAAAAAAGGGGTAAGAATCGTGGTACAAATCGAATTCAGTCACAAAATCTCCATTTAGTTTGATTCTTAGAAAAAACATAATTTTAATGGACGCTTATTTCAGACTTGGGTTCGAACTTTGGAAGCAGTTTTCTCAGGCTCGATTGTACCAAATCGGCTTAAATTTTGGAAAAGTGGTAAGAATCGTGGTAAAATCGAATTCAGTCACAAAATCTCCATTAATTTTGATTCTTATAAAAATCATGATTTTTATGGATGCTTATTTCAGACTTGGGTTCGAACTTTGGAAGCAGTTTTTTCTGGCTCTATGGTACCAAATCAGCTAAAATTTTGGAAAAGTGGTGAGAATCGTGGTACAAATCGAATTCAGTCACAAAATCTCCATTAAGTTTGATTCTTAGAAAAATCATGATTCCTATGGCCGCTTATTTCAGACTTGGGTTCGAACTTTGGAAGCAGTTTTCTCAGGCTCTATGGTACCAAATGGGCTGAAATTTTGGAAAAGTGATAAGAATCGTGGTACAAATCGAATTCAGTCACAAAATCTCCATAAAGTTGGATTAAATCAAAATCATGATTTTAATGGACGCTGATTTAAGACTTAGGTTCGAACTTTGGAAGCAGTTTTCTCAGGCTCTATGGTACCAAATCGGCTGAAATTTTGGAAAAGTGGTATTTATGGTAGTACAAATCGAATTCAGTCACAAAATCTACATTAAGTTTGATTCTTAGAAAAATCATGATTCCTATGGCCGCTTATTTCAGACTTGGGTTTGAACTTTGGAAGCAGTTTTCTCGGGCTGAATGGTACCAAATGGGCTGAAATATTGGAATAAATATAAAAATAGTTGTAAAAATCGAAATCAATCACAAAATCTCCATAAAGATCGACTCTTAGAAAAATCATGATTTTAATGGACGCCAATTTCAGACTTTGGAAGCAGTTTTCTCAGGCTCTATGGTACCAAATCGCGGATATTTTGGAAAAGTGGTAAGAATCGTGGTAAAATCGAATTCAGTCACAAAATCTCCATTAAGTTTGATTCTTAGAAAAATCATGATTTTTATGGATGCTTATTTCAGACTTGGGTTCGAACTTTGGAAGCAGTTTTCTCAGGCTCTATGGTACCAAATGGGCTGAAATTTTTAACAGTGATAAGGAAAATGCTTCGAATCAAAATCAGTCTTTAAATCTCCATCAAATTTAATTCTTAGAAAAATCATGATTCTTATGGACGCTTATTTCAGACTTGGATTCGAACTTTGGAAGCAGTTTTCTCTTGCTCTATGGTACCAAATGGGCTGAAATTTTGGAAAAGTGGTAAGAATCGTGGTAAAAATCGAATTCAGACACAAATTCTCCATCAAGAGGGATTTAAAAAAGATCATGATTTTAATGGACGCTAATTTCAGACTTGGGTTCGAACTTAAGAAGCAGTTTTCTCAGGCTGAATGGTACCAAATCGGCTAAAATTTTGGAAAAGTGGAAATAATTGTGGTTCAAATCGAATTCAGTCACAAAATCTCCATTAAGTTTGATTCTTAGAAAAATCATGATTCCTATGGCCGCTTATTTCAGACTTGGGTTCGAACTTTGGAAGCAGTTTTCTCAGGCTCTATGGTACCAAATCCGCTGAAATTTTGAAAAGTGGTAAGAATCGTGTTACAAATCGAATTCAGTCACAAAATCTCCATTTAGTTTGATTATTAGAAAAATCATGATTTTTATAGACGCTTATTTCAGACTTGGGTTCGACTTTTGGAAGCAGTTTTCTCAGGCTCGATGGTACCAAATCGGCTAAAATTTTGGAAAAGTGGTAAGAATTGTGGTACAAATCGAATTCAATCACAAAATCTCCATTAAGTTTGATTCTTAGAAAAATCATGATTTTTATGAACGATTATTTCAGACTTGGGTTCGAACTTTGGAAGCAGTTTTTTCTGGCTCTATGGTAACAAATCGGCTAAAATTTTGGAAAAGTGGTAAGAATCGTGGTACAAATCGAATTCAGTCACAAAATCTACATTGAGTTTGATTCTTAGAAAAATCATGATTCCTATTACCGCTTATTTCAGACTTGGGTTCAAACTTTGGAAGCAGTTTTCTCGGGCTGAATGGTACCAAATCCGCTGAAATTTTAAAAAAGGGGTAAGAATCGTGGTACAAATCGAATTCAGTCACAAAATCTCCATTTAGTTTGATTCTTAGAAAAAACATAATTTTAATGGCCGCTTATTTCAGACTTGGGTTCGAACTTTGGAAGCAGTTTTCTCGGGCTGAATGGTACCAAATGGGCTGAAATATTGGAATAAATATAAAAATAGTTTTAAAAATCGAAATCAATCACAAAATCTCCATAAAGATCGACTCTTAGAAAAATCATGATTTTAATGGACGCCAATTTCAGACTTTGGAAGCAGTTTTCTCAGGCTCTATGGTACCAAATCCGCTGAAATTTTAAAAAAGGGGTAAGAATCGTGGTACAAATCGAATTCAGTCACAAAATCTCCATTTAGTTTGATTCTTAGAAAAAACATAATTTTAATGGACGCTTATTTCAGACTTGGGTTCGAACTTTGGAAGCAGTTTTCTCAGGCTCTATGGTACCAAATGGGCTGAAATTTTAAACAGTGATAAGGAAAATGCTTCGAATCAAAATCAGTCTTTAAATCTCCATCAAATTTAATTCTTAGAAAAATCATGATTCTTATGGACGCTTATTTCAGACTTGGATTCGAACTTTGGAAGCAGTTTTCTCTTGCTCTATGGTACCAAATGGGCTGAAATTTTGGAAAAGTGGTAAGAATCTTGGTACAAATCGAATTCAGTCACAAAATCTCCATTTAGTTTGATTCTTAGAAAAATCATGATTTTTATGGACGCTAATTTCAGACTTGGGTTCGAACTTTGGAAGCAGTTTTCTCAGGCTCTATGGTACCAAATGGGCTGAAATTTTAAACAGTGATAAGGAAAATGCTTCGAATCAAAATCAGTCTTTAAATCTCCATCAAATTTAATTCTTAGAAAAATCATGATTCTTATGGACGCTTATTTCAGACTTGGATTCGAACTTTGGAAGCAGTTTTCTCTTGCTCTATGGTACCAAATGGGCTGAAATTTTGGAAAAGTAGTAAGAATCGTGGTAAAAATCGAATTCAGACACAAAATCTCCATCAAGAGGGATTTAAAAAAGATCATGATTTTAATGGACGCTAATTTCAGACTTGGGTTCGAACTTAAGAAGCAGTTTTCTCAGGCTGAATGGTACCAAATCGGCTAAAATTTTGGAAAAGTGGAAATAATTGTGGTACAAATCGAATTCAGTCACAAAATCTCCATTAAGTTTGATTCTTAGAAAAATCATGATTCCTATGGCCGCTTATTTCAGACTTGGGTTCGAACTTTGGAAGCAGTTTTCTCAGGCTCTATGGTACCAAATCCGCTGAAATTTTGAAAAGTGGTAAGAATCGTGTTACAAATCGAATTCAGTCACAAAATCTCCATTTAGTTTGATTCTTAGAAAAATCATGATTTTTATGGACGCTTATTTCAGACTTGGGTTCGACTTTTGGAAGCAGTTTTCTCAGACTCGTTGGTACCAAATCGGCTAAAATTTTGGAAAAGTGGTAAGAATTGTGGTACAAATCAAATTCAGTCACAAAATCTCCATAAAGTTGGATTAAATCAAAATCATGATTTTAATGGACGCTAATTTCAGACTTGGGTTCGAACTTAAGAAGCAGTTTTCTCAGGCTGAATGGTACCAAATCGGCTAAAATTTTGGAAAAGTGGAAATAATTGTGGTTCAAATCGAATTCAGTCACAAAATCTCCATTAAGTTTGATTCTTAGAAAAATCATGATTCCTATGGCCGCTTATTTCAGACTTGGGTTCGAACTTTGGAAGCAGTTTTCTCAGGCTCTATGGTACCAAATCCGCTGAAATTTTGAAAAGTGGTAAGAATCGTGTTACAAATCGAATTCAGTCACAAAATCTCCATTTAGTTTGATTATTAGAAAAATCATGATTTTTATAGACGCTTATTTCAGACTTGGGTTCGACTTTTGGAAGCAGTTTTCTCAGGCTCGATGGTACCAAATCGGCTAAAATTTTGGAAAAGTGGTAAGAATTGTGGTACAAATCGAATTCAGTCACAAAATCTCCATTAAGTTTGATTCTTAGAAAAATCATGATTTTTATGAACGATTATTTCAGACTTGGGTTCGAACTTTGGAAGCAGTTTTTTCTGGCTCTATGGTAACAAATCGGCTAAAATTTTGGAAAAGTGGTAAGAATCGTGGTACAAATCGAATTCAGTCACAAAATCTACATTGAGTTTGATTCTTAGAAAAATCATGATTCCTATTACCGCTTATTTCAGACTTGGGTTCAAACTTTGGAAGCAGTTTTCTCGGGCTGAATGGTACCAAATCCGCTGAAATTTTAAAAAAGGGGTAAGAATCGTGGTACAAATCGAATTCAGTCACAAAATCTCCATTTAGTTTGATTCTTAGAAAAAACATAATTTTAATGGACGCTTATTTCAGACTTGGGTTCGAACTTTGGAAGCAGTTTTCTCGGGCTGAATGGTACCAAATGGGCTGAAATATTGGAATAAATATAAAAATTGTTTTAAAAATCGAAATCAATCACAAAATCTCCATAAAGATCGACTCTTAGAAAAATCATGATTTTAATGGACGCCAATTTCAGACTTTGGAAGCAGTTTTCTCAGGCTCTATGGTACCAAATCCGCTGAAATTTTGAAAAGTGGTAAGAATCGTGTTACAAATCGAATTCAGTCACAAAATCTCCATTTAGTTTGATTCTTAGAAAAATCATGATTTTTATGGACGCTAATTTCAGACTTGGGTTCGAACTTTGGAAGCAGTTTTCTCAGGCTCTATGGTACCAAATGGGCTGAAATTTTAAACAGTGATAAGGAAAATGCTTCGAATCAAAATCAGTCTTTAAATCTCCATCAAATTTAATTCTTAGAAAAATCATGATTCTTATGGACGCTTATTTCAGACTTGGATTCGAACTTTGGAAGCAGTTTTCTCTTGCTCTATGGTACCAAATGGGCTGAAATTTTGGAAAAGTAGTAAGAATCGTGGTAAAAATCGAATTCAGACACAAAATCTCCATCAAGAGGGATTTAAAAAAGATCATGATTTTAATGGACGCTAATTTCAGACTTGGGTTCGAACTTAAGAAGCAGTTTTCTCAGGCTGAATGGTACCAAATCGGCTAAAATTTTGGAAAAGTGGAAATAATTGTGGTACAAATCGAATTCAGTCACAAAATCTCCATTAAGTTTGATTCTTAGAAAAATCATGATTCCTATGGCCGCTTATTTCAGACTTGGGTTCGAACTTTGGAAGCAGTTTTCTCAGGCTCTATGGTACCAAATCCGCTGAAGTTTTGACAAGTGGTAAGAATCGTGTTACAAATCGAATTCAGTCACAAAATCTCCATTTAGTTTGATTCTTAGAAAAATCATGATTTTTATGGACGCTTATTTCAGACTTGGGTTCGACTTTTGGAAGCAGTTTTCTCAGGCTCGTTGGTACCAAATCGGCTAAAATTTTGGAAAAGTGGTAAGAATTGTGGTACAAATCAAATTCAGTCACAAAATCTCCATTAAGTTTCATTCTTAGAAAAATCATGATTTTTATGGACGATTATTTCAGACTTGGGTTCGAACTTTGGAAGCAGTTTTTTCTGGCTATATGGTAACAAATCGGCTAAAATTTTGGAAAAGTGGTAAGAATCGTGGTACAAATCGAATTCAGTCACAAAATGTACATTGAGTTTGATTCTTAGAAAAATCATGATTCCTATTACCGCTTATTTCAGACTTGGGTTCAAACTTTGGAAGCAGTTTTCTCGGGCTGAATGGTACCAAATGGGCTGAAATATTGGAATAAATATAAAAATAGTTTTAAAAATCGAAATCAATCACAAAATCTCCATAAAGATCGACTCTTAGAAAAATCATGATTTTAATGGACGCCAATTTCGGACTTTGGAAGCAGTTTTCTCAGGCTCTATGGTACCAAATCCGCTGAAATTTTAAAAAAGGGGTAAGAATCGTGGTACAAATCGAATTCAGTCACAAAATCTCCATTTAGTTTGATTCTTAGAAAAATCATGATTTTTATGGACGCTTATTTCAGACTTGGGTTCGACTTTTGGAAGCAGTTTTCTCAGGCTCGTTGGTACCAAATCGGCTAAAATTTTGGAAAAGTGGTAAGAATTGTGGTACAAATCAAATTCAGTCACAAAATCTCCATTAAGTTTGATTCTTAGAAAAATCATGATTTTTATGGACGATTATTTCAGACTTGGGTTCGAACTTTGGAAGCAGTTTTTTCTGGCTATATGGTAACAAATCGGCTAAAATTTTGGAAAAGTGGTAAGAATCTTGGTACAAATCGAATTCAGTCACAAAATGTACATTGAGTTTGATTCTTAGAAAAATCATGATTCCTATTACCGCTTATTTCAGACTTGGGTTCAAACTTTGGAAGCAGTTTTCTCGGGCTGAATGGTACCAAATGGGCTGAAATATTGGAATAAATATAAAAATAGTTTTAAAAATCGAAATCAATCACAAAATCTCCATAAAGATCGACTCTTAGAAAAATCATGATTTTAATGGACGCCAATTTCGGACTTTGGAAGCAGTTTTCTCAGGCTCTATGGTACCAAATCCGCTGAAATTTTAAAAAAGGGGTAAGAATCGTGGTACAAATCGAATTCAGTCACAAAATCTCCATTAAGTTTGATTCTTAGAAAAATCATGATTTTTATGGACGCTTATTTCAGACTTGGGTTCGACTTTTGGAAGCAGTTTTCTCAGGCTCGTTGGTACCAAATCGGCTAAAATTTTGGAAAAGTGGTAAGAATTGTGGTACAAATCGAATTCAGTCACAAAATCTCCATTAAGTTTGATTCTTAGAAAAATCATGATTTTTATGGACGATTATTTCAGACTTGGGTTCGAACTTTGGAAGCAGTTTTTTCTGGCTCTATGGTAACAAATCGGCTAAAATTTTGGAAAAGTGGTAAGAATCGTGGTACAAATCGAATTCAGTCACAAAATGTACATTGAGTTTGATTCTTAGAAAAATCATGATTCCTATTACCGCTTATTTCAGACTTGGGTTCAAACTTTGGAAGCAGTTTTCTCGGGCTGAATGGTACCAAATGGGCTGAAATATTGGAATAAATATAAAAATAGTTTTAAAAATCGAAATCAATCACAAAATTTCCATAAAGATCGACTCTTAGAAAAATCATGATTTTAATGGACGCCAATTTCGGACTTTGGAAGCAGTTTTCTCAGGCTCTATGGTACCAAATCCGCTGAAATTTTAAAAAAGGGGTAAGAATCTTGGTACAAATCGAATTCAGTCACAAAATCTCCATTAAGTTTGATTCTTAGAAAAATCATGATTTTTATGGACGCTTTCTTCAGACGTGGGTTCGAACTTTGGAAGCAGTTTTTTCTGGCTCTATGGTACCAAATCAGCTAAAATTTTGGAAAAGTGGTGAGAATCGTGGTACAAATCGAATTCAGTCACAAAATCTCCATTAAGTTTGATTCTTAGAAAAATCATGATTCCTATGGCCGCTTATTTCAGACTTGGGTTCGAACTTTGGAAGCAGTTTTCTCAGGCTCTATGGTACCAAATGGGCTGAAATTTTGGAACAGTGATAAGGAAAATGCTTCGAATCAAAATCAGTGAAAGAAAAGTGGTAAGAATTGTGGTACAAATCGAATTCAGTCACAAAATCTCCATTAAGTTTGATTCTTAGAAAAATCATGATTCCTATGGCCGCTTATTTCAGACTTGGGTTCGAACTTTGGAAGCAGTTTTCTCAGGCTCTATGGTACCAAATGGGCTGAAATTTTGGAACAGTGATAAGGAAAATGCTTCGAATTAAAATCAGTGAAAGAAAATTGGTAAGAATTGTGGTACAAATCGAATTCAGTCACAAAATCTCCATTAAGTTTGATTCTTAGAAAAATCATGATTCCTATGGCCGCTTATTTCAGACTTGGGTTCAAACTTTGGAAGCAGTTTTCTCGGGCTGAATGGTACCAAATGGGCTGAAATATTGGAATAAATATAAAAATAGTTTTAAAAATCGAAATCAATCACAAAATCTCCATAAAGATCGACTCTTAGAAAAATCATGATTTTAATGGACGCCAATTTCGGACTTTGGAAGCAGTTTTCTCAGGCTCTATGGTACCAAATCCGCTGAAATTTTAAAAAAGGGGTAAGAATCGTGGTACAAATCGAATTCAGTCACAAAATCTCCATTAAGTTTGATTCTTAGAAAAATCATGATTCCTATGGCCGCTTATTTCAGACTTGGGTTCGAACTTTGGAAGCAGTTTTCTCAGGCTCTATGGTACCAAATCCGCTGAAATTTTGAAAAGTGGTAAGAATCGTGTTACAAATCGAATTCAGTCACAAAATCTCCATTTAGTTTGATTATTAGAAAAATCATGATTTTTATAGACGCTTATTTCAGACTTGGGTTCGACTTTTGGAAGCAGTTTTCTCAGGCTCGATGGTACCAAATCGGCTAAAATTTTGGAAAAGTGGTAAGAATTGTGGTACAAATCGAATTCAGTCACAAAATCTCCATTAAGTTTGATTCTTAGAAAAATCATGATTTTTATGAACGATTATTTCAGACTTGGGTTCGAACTTTGGAAGCAGTTTTTTCTGGCTCTATGGTAACAAATCGGCTAAAATTTTGGAAAAGTGGTAAGAATCGTGGTACAAATCGAATTCAGTCACAAAATCTACATTGAGTTTGATTCTTAGAAAAATCATGATTCCTATTACCGCTTATTTCAGACTTGGGTTCAAACTTTGGAAGCAGTTTTCTCGGGCTGAATGGTACCAAATCCGCTGAAATTTTAAAAAAGGGGTAAGAATCGTGGTACAAATCGAATTCAGTCACAAAATCTCCATTTAGTTTGATTCTTAGAAAAAACATAATTTTAATGGACGCTTATTTCAGACTTGGGTTCGAACTTTGGAAGCAGTTTTCTCGGGCTGAATGGTACCAAATGGGCTGAAATATTGGAATAAATATAAAAATTGTTTTAAAAATCGAAATCAATCACAAAATCTCCATAAAGATCGACTCTTAGAAAAATCATGATTTTAATGGACGCCAATTTCAGACTTTGGAAGCAGTTTTCTCAGGCTCTATGGTACCAAATCCGCTGAAATTTTGAAAAGTGGTAAGAATCGTGTTACAAATCGAATTCAGTCACAAAATCTCCATTTAGTTTGATTCTTAGAAAAATCATGATTTTTATGGACGCTAATTTCAGACTTGGGTTCGAACTTTGGAAGCAGTTTTCTCAGGCTCTATGGTACCAAATGGGCTGAAATTTTAAACAGTGATAAGGAAAATGCTTCGAATCAAAATCAGTCTTTAAATCTCCATCAAATTTAATTCTTAGAAAAATCATGATTCTTATGGACGCTTATTTCAGACTTGGATTCGAACTTTGGAAGCAGTTTTCTCTTGCTCTATGGTACCAAATGGGCTGAAATTTTGGAAAAGTAGTAAGAATCGTGGTAAAAATCGAATTCAGACACAAAATCTCCATCAAGAGGGATTTAAAAAAGATCATGATTTTAATGGACGCTAATTTCAGACTTGGGTTCGAACTTAAGAAGCAGTTTTCTCAGGCTGAATGGTACCAAATCGGCTAAAATTTTGGAAAAGTGGAAATAATTGTGGTACAAATCGAATTCAGTCACAAAATCTCCATTAAGTTTGATTCTTAGAAAAATCATGATTCCTATGGCCGCTTATTTCAGACTTGGGTTCGAACTTTGGAAGCAGTTTTCTCAGGCTCTATGGTACCAAATCCGCTGAAGTTTTGACAAGTGGTAAGAATCGTGTTACAAATCGAATTCAGTCACAAAATCTCCATTTAGTTTGATTCTTAGAAAAATCATGATTTTTATGGACGCTTATTTCAGACTTGGGTTCGACTTTTGGAAGCAGTTTTCTCAGGCTCGTTGGTACCAAATCGGCTAAAATTTTGGAAAAGTGGTAAGAATTGTGGTACAAATCAAATTCAGTCACAAAATCTCCATTAAGTTTCATTCTTAGAAAAATCATGATTTTTATGGACGATTATTTCAGACTTGGGTTCGAACTTTGGAAGCAGTTTTTTCTGGCTATATGGTAACAAATCGGCTAAAATTTTGGAAAAGTGGTAAGAATCGTGGTACAAATCGAATTCAGTCACAAAATGTACATTGAGTTTGATTCTTAGAAAAATCATGATTCCTATTACCGCTTATTTCAGACTTGGGTTCAAACTTTGGAAGCAGTTTTCTCGGGCTGAATGGTACCAAATGGGCTGAAATATTGGAATAAATATAAAAATAGTTTTAAAAATCGAAATCAATCACAAAATCTCCATAAAGATCGACTCTTAGAAAAATCATGATTTTAATGGACGCCAATTTCGGACTTTGGAAGCAGTTTTCTCAGGCTCTATGGTACCAAATCCGCTGAAATTTTAAAAAAGGGGTAAGAATCGTGGTACAAATCGAATTCAGTCACAAAATCTCCATTTAGTTTGATTCTTAGAAAAATCATGATTTTTATGGACGCTTATTTCAGACTTGGGTTCGACTTTTGGAAGCAGTTTTCTCAGGCTCGTTGGTACCAAATCGGCTAAAATTTTGGAAAAGTGGTAAGAATTGTGGTACAAATCAAATTCAGTCACAAAATCTCCATTAAGTTTGATTCTTAGAAAAATCATGATTTTTATGGACGATTATTTCAGACTTGGGTTCGAACTTTGGAAGCAGTTTTTTCTGGCTATATGGTAACAAATCGGCTAAAATTTTGGAAAAGTGGTAAGAATCTTGGTACAAATCGAATTCAGTCACAAAATGTACATTGAGTTTGATTCTTAGAAAAATCATGATTCCTATTACCGCTTATTTCAGACTTGGGTTCAAACTTTGGAAGCAGTTTTCTCGGGCTGAATGGTACCAAATGGGCTGAAATATTGGAATAAATATAAAAATAGTTTTAAAAATCGAAATCAATCACAAAATCTCCATAAAGATCGACTCTTAGAAAAATCATGATTTTAATGGACGCCAATTTCGGACTTTGGAAGCAGTTTTCTCAGGCTCTATGGTACCAAATCCGCTGAAATTTTAAAAAAGGGGTAAGAATCGTGGTACAAATCGAATTCAGTCACAAAATCTCCATTAAGTTTGATTCTTAGAAAAATCATGATTTTTATGGACGCTTATTTCAGACTTGGGTTCGACTTTTGGAAGCAGTTTTCTCAGGCTCGTTGGTACCAAATCGGCTAAAATTTTGGAAAAGTGGTAAGAATTGTGGTACAAATCGAATTCAGTCACAAAATCTCCATTAAGTTTGATTCTTAGAAAAATCATGATTTTTATGGACGATTATTTCAGACTTGGGTTCGAACTTTGGAAGCAGTTTTTTCTGGCTCTATGGTAACAAATCGGCTAAAATTTTGGAAAAGTGGTAAGAATCGTGGTACAAATCGAATTCAGTCACAAAATGTACATTGAGTTTGATTCTTAGAAAAATCATGATTCCTATTACCGCTTATTTCAGACTTGGGTTCAAACTTTGGAAGCAGTTTTCTCGGGCTGAATGGTACCAAATGGGCTGAAATATTGGAATAAATATAAAAATAGTTTTAAAAATCGAAATCAATCACAAAATTTCCATAAAGATCGACTCTTAGAAAAATCATGATTTTAATGGACGCCAATTTCGGACTTTGGAAGCAGTTTTCTCAGGCTCTATGGTACCAAATCCGCTGAAATTTTAAAAAAGGGGTAAGAATCGTGGTACAAATCGAATTCAGTCACAAAATCTCCATTAAGTTTGATTCTTAGAAAAATCATGATTTTTATGGACGCTTTCTTCAGACGTGGGTTCGAACTTTGGAAGCAGTTTTTTCTGGCTCTATGGTACCAAATCAGCTAAAATTTTGGAAAAGTGGTGAGAATCGTGGTACAAATCGAATTCAGTCACAAAATCTCCATTAAGTTTGATTCTTAGAAAAATCATGATTCCTATGGCCGCTTATTTCAGACTTGGGTTCGAACTTTGGAAGCAGTTTTCTCAGGCTCTATGGTACCAAATGGGCTGAAATTTTGGAACAGTGATAAGGAAAATGCTTCGAATCAAAATCAGTGAAAGAAAAGTGGTAAGAATTGTGGTACAAATCGAATTCAGTCACAAAATCTCCATTAAGTTTGATTCTTAGAAAAATCATGATTCCTATGGCCGCTTATTTCAGACTTGGGTTCGAACTTTGGAAGCAGTTTTCTCAGGCTCTATGGTACCAAATGGGCTGAAATTTTGGAACAGTGATAAGGAAAATGCTTCGAATTAAAATCAGTGAAAGAAAATTGGTAAGAATTGTGGTACAAATCGAATTCAGTCACAAAATCTCCATTAAGTTTGATTCTTAGAAAAATCATGATTCCTATGGCCGCTTATTTCAGACTTGGGTTCAAACTTTGGAAGCAGTTTTCTCGGGCTGAATGGTACCAAATGGGCTGAAATATTGGAATAAATATAAAAATAGTTTTAAAAATCGAAATCAATCACAAAATCTCCATAAAGATCGACTCTTAGAAAAATCATGATTTTAATGGACGCCAATTTCAGACTTTGGAAGCAGTTTTCTCAGGCTCTATGGTACCAAATCCGCTGAAATTTTAAAAAAGGGGTAAGAATCGTGGTACAAATCGAATTCAGTCACAAAATCTCCATTTAGTTTGATTCTTAGAAAAAACATAATTTTAATGGACGCTTATTTCAGACTTGGGTTCGAACTTTGGAAGCAGTTTTCTCAGGCTCTATGGTACCAAATGGGCTGAAATTTTAAACAGTGATAAGGAAAATGCTTCGAATCAAAATCAGTCTTTAAATCTCCATCAAATTTAATTCTTAGAAAAATCATGATTCTTATGGACGCTTATTTCAGACTTGGATTCGAACTTTGGAAGCAGTTTTCTCTTGCTCTATGGTACCAAATGGGCTGAAATTTTGGAAAAGTGGTAAGAATCTTGGTACAAATCGAATTCAGTCACAAAATCTCCATTTAGTTTGATTCTTAGAAAAATCATGATTTTTATGGACGCTAATTTCAGACTTGGGTTCGAACTTTGGAAGCAGTTTTCTCAGGCTCTATGGTACCAAATGGGCTGAAATTTTAAACAGTGATAAGGAAAATGCTTCGAATCAAAATCAGTCTTTAAATCTCCATCAAATTTAATTCTTAGAAAAATCATGATTCTTATGGACGCTTATTTCAGACTTGGATTCGAACTTTGGAAGCAGTTTTCTCTTGCTCTATGGTACCAAATGGGCTGAAATTTTGGAAAAGTAGTAAGAATCGTGGTAAAAATCGAATTCAGACACAAAATCTCCATCAAGAGGGATTTAAAAAAGATCATGATTTTAATGGACGCTAATTTCAGACTTGGGTTCGAACTTAAGAAGCAGTTTTCTCAGGCTGAATGGTACCAAATCGGCTAAAATTTTGGAAAAGTGGAAATAATTGTGGTACAAATCGAATTCAGTCACAAAATCTCCATTAAGTTTGATTCTTAGAAAAATCATGATTCCTATGGCCGCTTATTTCAGACTTGGGTTCGAACTTTGGAAGCAGTTTTCTCAGGCTCTATGGTACCAAATCCGCTGAAATTTTGAAAAGTGGTAAGAATCGTGTTACAAATCGAATTCAGTCACAAAATCTCCATTTAGTTTGATTCTTAGAAAAATCATGATTTTTATGGACGCTTATTTCAGACTTGGGTTCGACTTTTGGAAGCAGTTTTCTCAGGCTCGTTGGTACCAAATCGGCTAAAATTTTGGAAAAGTGGTAAGAATTGTGGTACAAATCAAATTCAGTCACAAAATCTCCATAAAGTTGGATTAAATCAAAATCATTATTTTAATGGACGCTAATTTCAGACTTGGGTTCGAACTTAAGAAGCAGTTTTCTCAGGCTGAATGGTACCAAATCGGCTAAAATTTTGGAAAAGTGGAAATAATTGTGGTTCAAATCGAATTCAGTCACAAAATCTCCATTAAGTTTGATTCTTAGAAAAATCATGATTCCTATGGCCGCTTATTTCAGACTTGGGTTCGAACTTTGGAAGCAGTTTTCTCAGGCTCTATGGTACCAAATCCGCTGAAATTTTGAAAAGTGGTAAGAATCGTGTTACAAATCGAATTCAGTCACAAAATCTCCATTTAGTTTGATTATTAGAAAAATCATGATTTTTATAGACGCTTATTTCAGACTTGGGTTCGACTTTTGGAAGCAGTTTTCTCAGGCTCGATGGTACCAAATCGGCTAAAATTTTGGAAAAGTGGTAAGAATTGTGGTACAAATCGAATTCAGTCACAAAATCTCCATTAAGTTTGATTCTTAGAAAAATCATGATTTTTATGAACGATTATTTCAGACTTGGGTTCGAACTTTGGAAGCAGTTTTTTCTGGCTCTATGGTAACAAATCGGCTAAAATTTTGGAAAAGTGGTAAGAATCGTGGTACAAATCGAATTCAGTCACAAAATCTACATTGAGTTTGATTCTTAGAAAAATCATGATTCCTATTACCGCTTATTTCAGACTTGGGTTCAAACTTTGGAAGCAGTTTTCTCGGGCTGAATGGTACCAAATCCGCTGAAATTTTAAAAAAGGGGTAAGAATCGTGGTACAAATCGAATTCAGTCACAAAATCTCCATTTAGTTTGATTCTTAGAAAAAACATAATTTTAATGGACGCTTATTTCAGACTTGGGTTCGAACTTTGGAAGCAGTTTTCTCGGGCTGAATGGTACCAAATGGGCTGAAATATTGGAATAAATATAAAAATAGTTTTAAAAATCGAAATCAATCACAAAATCTCCATAAAGATCGACTCTTAGAAAAATCATGATTTTAATGGACGCCAATTTCAGACTTTGGAAGCAGTTTTCTCAGGCTCTATGGTACCAAATCCGCTGAAATTTTGAAAAGTGGTAAGAATCGTGTTACAAATCGAATTCAGTCACAAAATCTCCATTTAGTTTGATTCTTAGAAAAATCATGATTTTTATGGACGCTAATTTCAGACTTGGGTTCGAACTTTGGAAGCAGTTTTCTCAGGCTCTATGGTACCAAATGGGCTGAAATTTTAAACAGTGATAAGGAAAATGCTTCGAATCAAAATCAGTCTTTAAATCTCCATCAAATTTAATTCTTAGAAAAATCATGATTCTTATGGACGCTTATTTCAGACTTGGATTCGAACTTTGGAAGCAGTTTTCTCTTGCTCTATGGTACCAAATGGGCTGAAATTTTGGAAAAGTAGTAAGAATCGTGGTAAAAATCGAATTCAGACACAAAATCTCCATCAAGAGGGATTTAAAAAAGATCATGATTTTAATGGACGCTAATTTCAGACTTGGGTTCGAACTTAAGAAGCAGTTTTCTCAGGCTGAATGGTACCAAATCGGCTAAAATTTTGGAAAAGTGGAAATAATTGTGGTACAAATCGAATTCAGTCACAAAATCTCCATTAAGTTTGATTCTTAGAAAAATCATGATTCCTATGGCCGCTTATTTCAGACTTGGGTTCGAACTTTGGAAGCAGTTTTCTCAGGCTCTATGGTACCAAATCCGCTGAAGTTTTGACAAGTGGTAAGAATCGTGTTACAAATCGAATTCAGTCACAAAATCTCCATTTAGTTTGATTCTTAGAAAAATCATGATTTTTATGGACGCTTATTTCAGACTTGGGTTCGACTTTTGGAAGCAGTTTTCTCAGGCTCGTTGGTACCAAATCGGCTAAAATTTTGGAAAAGTGGTAAGAATTGTGGTACAAATCAAATTCAGTCACAAAATCTCCATTAAGTTTGATTCTTAGAAAAATCATGATTTTTATGGACGATTATTTCAGACTTGGGTTCGAACTTTGGAAGCAGTTTTTTCTGGCTATATGGTAACAAATCGGCTAAAATTTTGGAAAAGTGGTAAGAATCGTGGTACAAATCGAATTCAGTCACAAAATGTACATTGAGTTTGATTCTTAGAAAAATCATGATTCCTATTACCGCTTATTTCAGACTTGGGTTCAAACTTTGGAAGCAGTTTTCTCGGGCTGAATGGTACCAAATGGGCTGAAATATTGGAATAAATATAAAAATAGTTTTAAAAATCGAAATCAATCACAAAATCTCCATAAAGATCGACTCTTAGAAAAATCATGATTTTAATGGACGCCAATTTCGGACTTTGGAAGCAGTTTTCTCAGGCTCTATGGTACCAAATCCGCTGAAATTTTAAAAAAGGGGTAAGAATCGTGGTACAAATCGAATTCAGTCACAAAATCTCCATTTAGTTTGATTCTTAGAAAAATCATGATTTTTATGGACGCTTATTTCAGACTTGGGTTCGACTTTTGGAAGCAGTTTTCTCAGGCTCGTTGGTACCAAATCGGCTAAAATTTTGGAAAAGTGGTAAGAATTGTGGTACAAATCAAATTCAGTCACAAAATCTCCATTAAGTTTGATTCTTAGAAAAATCATGATTTTTATGGACGATTATTTCAGACTTGGGTTCGAACTTTGGAAGCAGTTTTTTCTGGCTATATGGTAACAAATCGGCTAAAATTTTGGAAAAGTGGTAAGAATCGTGGTACAAATCGAATTCAGTCACAAAATGTACATTGAGTTTGATTCTTAGAAAAATCATGATTCCTATTACCGCTTATTTCAGACTTGGGTTCAAACTTTGGAAGCAGTTTTCTCGGGCTGAATGGTACCAAATGGGCTGAAATATTGGAATAAATATAAAAATAGTTTTAAAAATCGAAATCAATCACAAAATCTCCATAAAGATCGACTCTTAGAAAAATCATGATTTTAATGGACGCCAATTTCAGACTTTGGAAGCAGTTTTCTCAGGCTCTATGGTACCAAATCCGCTGAAATTTTAAAAAAGGGGTAAGAATCGTGGTACAAATCGAATTCAGTCACAAAATCTCCATTTAGTTTGATTCTTAGAAAAAACATAATTTTAATGGACGCTTATTTCAGACTTGGGTTCGAACTTTGGAAGCAGTTTTCTCAGGCTCTATGGTACCAAATGGGCTGAAATTTTAAACAGTGATAAGGAAAATGCTTCGAATCAAAATCAGTCTTTAAATCTCCATCAAATTTAATTCTTAGAAAATTCATGATTCTTATGGACGCTTATTTCAGACTTGGATTCGAACTTTGGAAGAAGTTTTCTCTTGCTCTATGGTACCAAATGGGCTGAAATTTTGGAAAAGTGGTAAGAATCTTGGTACAAATCGAATTCAGTCACAAAATCTCCATTTAGTTTGATTCTTAGAAAAATCATGATTTTTATGGACGCTAATTTCAGACTTGGGTTCGAACTTTGGAAGCAGTTTTCTCAGGCTCTATGGTACCAAATGGGCTGAAATTTTAAACAGTGATAAGGAAAATGCTTCGAATCAAAATCAGTCTTTAAATCTCCATCAAATTTAATTCTTAGAAAAATCATGATTCTTATGGACGCTTATTTCAGACTTGGATTCGAACTTTGGAAGCAGTTTTCTCTTGCTCTATGGTACCAAATGGGCTGAAATTTTGGAAAAGTGGTAAGAATCGTGGTAAAAATCGAATTCAGACACAAAATCTCCATCAAGAGGGATTTAAAAAAGATCATGATTTTAATGGACGCTAATTTCAGACTTGGGTTCGAACTTAAGAAGCAGTTTTCTCAGGCTGAATGGTACCAAATCGGCTAAAATTTTGGAAAAGTGGAAATAATTGTGGTACAAATCGAATTCAGTCACAAAATCTCCATTAAGTTTGATTCTTAGAAAAATCATGATTCCTATGGCCGCTTATTTCAGACTTGGGTTCGAACTTTGGAAGCAGTTTTCTCAGGCTCTATGGTACCAAATCCGCTGAAGTTTTGAAAAGTGGTAAGAATCGTGTTACAAATCGAATTCAGTCACAAAATCTCCATTTAGTTTGATTCTTAGAAAAATCATGATTTTTATGGACGCTTATTTCAGACTTGGGTTCGACTTTTGGAAGCAGTTTTCTCAGGCTCGTTGGTACCAAATCGGCTAAAATTTTGGAAAAGTGGTAAGAATTGTGGTACAAATCAAATTCAGTCACAAAATCTCCATTAAGTTTGATTCTTAGAAAAATCATGATTTTTATGGACGATTATTTCAGACTTGGGTTCGAACTTTGGAAGCAGTTTTTTTGGCTATATGGTAACAAATCGGCTAAAATTTTGGAAAAGTGGTAAGAATCGTGGTACAAATCGAATTCAGTCACAAAATGTACATTGAGTTTGATTCTTAGAAAAATCATGATTCCTATTACCGCTTATTTCAGACTTGGGTTCAAACTTTGGAAGCAGTTTTCTCGGGCTCTATGGTACCAAATCAGCTAAAATTTTGGAAAAGTGATAAGAATCGTGGTACAAATCGAATTCAGTCACAAAATCTCCATAAAGTTGGATTAAATCAAAATCATGATTTTAATGGACGCTAATTTAAGACTTGGGTTCGAACTTTGGAAGCAGTTTTCTCAGGCTCTATGGTACCAAATCGGCTGAAATTTTGGAAAAGTGGTATTTATCGTGGTACAAATCGAATTCAGTCACAAAATCTACATTAAATTTGATTCTTAGAAAAATCATGATTCCTATGGCCGCTTATTTCAGACTTGGGTTTGAACTTTGGAAGCAGTTTTCTCGGGCTGAATGGTACCAAATGGGCTGAAATATTGGAATAAATATAAAAATAGTTGTAAAAATCGAAATCAATCACAAAATCTTCATAAAGATCGACTCTTAGAAAAATCATGATTTTAATGGACGCCAATTTCAGACTTTGGAAGCAGTTTTCTCAGGCTCTATGGTACCAAATCGCGGATATTTTGGAAAAGTGGTAAGAATCTTGGTACAAATCGAATTCAGTCACAAAATCTCCATTTAGTTTGATTCTTAGAAAAATCATGATTTTTATGGACGCTAATTTCAGACTTGGGTTCGAACTTTGGAAGCAGTTTTCTCAGGCTCTATGGTACCAAATGGGCTGAAATTTTAAACAGTGATAAGGAAAATGCTTCGAATCAAAATCAGTCTTTACATCTCCATCAAATTTAATTCTTAGAAAAATCATGATTCTTATGGACGCTTATTTCAGACTTGGATTCGAACTTTGGAAGCAGTTTTCTCTTGCTCTATGGTACCAAATGGGCTGAAATTTTGGAAAAGTGGTAAGAATCGTGGTAAAAATCGAATTCAAACACAAAATCTCCATCAAGAGGGATTTAAAAAAGATCATGATTTTAATGGACGCTTATTTCAGACTTGGGTTCGAACTTAAGAAGCAGTTTTCTCAGGCTGAATGGTACCAAATCGGCTAAAATTTTGGAAAAGTGGAAATAATTGTGGTACAAATCGAATTCAGTCACAAAATCTCCATTAAGTTTGATTCTTAGAAAAATCATGATTTTTATGGACGCTTATTTCAGATTTGGGTTCGACTTTTGGAAGCAGTTTTCTCAGGCTCGTTGGTACCAAATCGGCTAAAATTTTGGAAAAGTGGTAAGAATTGTGGTACAAATCGAATTCAGTCACAAAATCTCCATTAAGTTTGATTCTTAGAAAAATCATGATTTTTATGGACGATTATTTCAGACTTGGGTTCGAACTTTGGAAGCAGTTTTTTCTGGCTCTATGGTAACAAATCGGCTAAAATTTTGGAAAAGTGGTAAGAATCGTGGTACAAATCGAATTCAGTCACAAAATGTACATTGAGTTTGATTCTTAGAAAAATCATGATTCCTATTACCGCTTATTTCAGACTTGTGTTCAAACTTTGGAAGCAGTTTTCTCGGGCTGAATGGTACCAAATGGGCTGAAATATTGGAATAAATATAAAAATAGTTTTAAAAATCGAAATCAATCACAAAATTTCCATAAAGATCGACTCTTAGAAAAATCATGATTTTAATGGACGCCAATTTCGGACTTTGGAAGCAGTTTTCTCAGGCTCTATGGTACCAAATCCGCTGAAATTTTAAAAAAGGGGTAAGAATCGTGGTAAAAATCGAATTCAGTCACAAAATCTCCATTAAGTTTGATTCTTAGAAAAATCATGATTTTTATGGACGCTTTTTTCAGACGTGGGTTCGAACTTTGGAAGCAGTTTTTTCTGGCTCTATGGTACCAAATCAGCTAAAATTTTGGAAAAGTGGTAAGAATCGTGGTACAAATCGAATTCAGTCACAAAATCTCCATTAAGTTTGATTCTTAGAAAAATCATGATTCCTATGGCCGCTTATTTCAGACTTGGGTTCGAACTTTGGAAGCAGTTTTCTCAGGCTCTATGGTACCAAATGGGCTGAAATTTTGGAACAGTGATAAGGAAAATGCTTCGAATCAAAATCAGTGAAAGAAAAGTGGTAAGAATTGTGGTACAAATCGAATTCAGTCACAAAATCTCCATTAAGTTTGATTCTTAGAAAAATCATGATTCCTATGGCCGCTTATTTCAGACTTGGGTTCGAACTTTGGAAGCAGTTTTCTCAGGCTCTATGGTACCAAATGGGCTGAAATTTTGGAACAGTGATAAGGAAAATGCTTCGAATTAAAATCAGTGAAAGAAAATTGGTAAGAATTGTGGTACAAATCGAATTCAGTCACAAAATCTCCATTATGTTTGATTCTTAGAAAAATCATGATTCCTATGGCCGCTTATTTCAGACTTGGGTTCAAACTTTGGAAGCAGTTTTCTCGGGCTGAATGGTACCAAATGGGCTGAAATATTGGAATTAATATAAAAATAGTTTTAAAAATCGAAATCAATCACGAAATCTCCATAAAGATCGACTCTTAGAAAAATCATGATTTTAATGGACGCCAATTTCAGACTTTGGAAGCAGTTTTCTCAGGCTCTATGGTACCAAATCCGCTGAAATTTTAAAAAAGGGGTAAGAATCGTAGTACAAATCGAATTCAGTCACAAAATCTCCATTTAGTTTGATTCTTAGAAAAAACATAATTTTAATGGACGCTTATTTCAGACTTGGGTTCGAACTTTGGAAGCAGTTTTCTCAGGCTCGATTGTACCAAATCGGCTTAAATTTTGGAAAAGTGGTAAGAATCGTGGTAAAATCGAATTCAGTCACAAAATCTCCATTAAGTTTGATTCTTAGAAAAATCATGATTTTTATGGATGCTTATTTCAGACTTGGATTTGAACTTTGGAAGCAGTTTTTTCTGGCTCTATGGTACCAAATCAGCTTAAATTTTGGAAAAGTGGTGAGAATCGTGGAACAAATCGAATTCAGTCACAAAATCTCCATTAAGTTTGATTCTTAGAAAAATCATGATTCCTATGGCCGCTTATTTCAGACTTGGGTTCGAACTTTGGAAGCAGTTTTTTCTGGCTCTATGGTAACAAATCGGCTAAAATTTTGGAAAAGTGGTAAGAATTGTGGTACAAATCGAATTCAGTCACAAAATCTCCATTAAGTTTGATTCTTAGAAAAATCATGATTTTTATGGACGATTATTTCAGACTTGGGTTCGAACTTTGGAAGCAGTTTTTTCTGGCTCGATGGTACCAAATCGGCTAAAATTTTGGAAAAGTGGTAAGAATTGTGGTACAAATCGAATTCAGTCACAAAATCTCCATGTAGTTTGATTCTTAGAAAAATCATGATTTTTATGGACGATTATTTCAGACTTGGGTTCGAACTTTGGAAGCAGTTTTTTCTGGCTCTATGGTACCAAATCGGCTAAAATTTTGGAAAAGTGGTTAGAATCGTGGTACAAATCGAATTCAGTCACAAAATCTACATTGAGTTTGATTCTTCGAAAAATCATGATTTTTATGGACGCTTATTTCAGACTTGGGTTCGAACTTTGGAAGCAGTTTTTTCTGGCTCTATGATACCAAATGGGCTGAAATTTTGGAACAGTGTTAAGGAAAATGCTTCGAATCAAAATCAGTCTTAAAATCTCCATCAAATTTAATTCTTAGAAAAATCATGATTCTTATGGACGCTTATTTCAGACTTGGGTTCGAACTTTGGAAGCAGTTTTCTCTTGCTCTATGGTACCAAATGGGCTGACATTTTGGAAAAGTGGAAAGAATCGTGGTACAAATCGAATTCAGACACAAAATCTCCATCAAGAGGGATTTAAAAAAGATCATGATTTTAATGGACGCTAATTTCAGACTTTGGAAGCAGTTTTCTCAGGCTCTATGGTACCAAATCGGCTGAAATTTTGGAAAAGTGGTATTTATCGTGGTACAAATCGAATTCAGTCACAAAATCTACATTAAGTTTGATTCTTAGAAAAATCATGATTCCTATGGCCGCTTATTTCAGACTTGGGTTCGAACTTTGGAAGCAGTTTTCTTGGGCTGAATGGTACCAAATGGGCTGAAATATTGGAATAAATATAAAAATAGTTGTAAAAATCGAAATCAATCACAAAATCTCCATAAAGATCGACTCTTAGAAAAATCATGATTTTAATGGACGCCAATTTCAGACTTTGGAAGCAGTTTTCTCAGGCTCTATGGTACCAAATCCGCTGAAATTTTGAAAAGTGGTAAGAATCGTGTTACAAATCGAATTCAGTCACAAAATCTCCATTTAGTTTGATTATTAGAAAAATCATGATTTTTATAGACGCTTATTTCAGACTTGGGTTCGACTTTTGGAAGCAGTTTTCTCAGGCTCGATGGTACCAAATCGGCTAAAATTTTGGAAAAGTGGTAAGAATTGTGGTACAAATCGAATTCAGTCACAAAATCTCCATTAAGTTTGATTCTTAGAAAAATCATGATTTTTATGAACGATTATTTCAGACTTGGGTTCGAACTTTGGAAGCAGTTTTTTCTGGCTCTATGGTAACAAATCGGCTAAAATTTTGGAAAAGTGGTAAGAATCGTGGTACAAATCGAATTCAGTCACAAAATCTACATTGAGTTTGATTCTTAGAAAAATCATGATTCCTATTACCGCTTATTTCAGACTTGGGTTCAAACTTTGGAAGCAGTTTTCTCGGGCTGAATGGTACCAAATCCGCTGAAATTTTAAAAAAGGGGTAAGAATCGTGGTACAAATCGAATTCAGTCACAAAATCTCCATTTAGTTTGATTCTTAGAAAAAACATAATTTTAATGGCCGCTTATTTCAGACTTGGGTTCGAACTTTGGAAGCAGTTTTCTCGGGCTGAATGGTACCAAATGGGCTGAAATATTGGAATAAATATAAAAATAGTTTTAAAAATCGAAATCAATCACAAAATCTCCATAAAGATCGACTCTTAGAAAAATCATGATTTTAATGGACGCCAATTTCAGACTTTGGAAGCAGTTTTCTCAGGCTCTATGGTACCAAATCCGCTGAAATTTTAAAAAAGGGGTAAGAATCGTGGTACAAATCGAATTCAGTCACAAAATCTCCATTTAGTTTGATTCTTAGAAAAAACATAATTTTAATGGACGCTTATTTCAGACTTGGGTTCGAACTTTGGAAGCAGTTTTCTCAGGCTCTATGGTACCAAATGGGCTGAAATTTTAAACAGTGATAAGGAAAATGCTTCGAATCAAAATCAGTCTTTAAATCTCCATCAAATTTAATTCTTAGAAAATTCATGATTCTTATGGACGCTTATTTCAGACTTGGATTCGAACTTTGGAAGAAGTTTTCTCTTGCTCTATGGTACCAAATGGGCTGAAATTTTGGAAAAGTGGTAAGAATCTTGGTACAAATCGAATTCAGTCACAAAATCTCCATTTAGTTTGATTCTTAGAAAAATCATGATTTTTATGGACGCTAATTTCAGACTTGGGTTCGAACTTTGGAAGCAGTTTTCTCAGGCTCTATGGTACCAAATGGGCTGAAATTTTAAACAGTGATAAGGAAAATGCTTCGAATCAAAATCAGTCTTTAAATCTCCATCAAATTTAATTCTTAGAAAAATCATGATTCTTATGGACGCTTATTTCAGACTTGGATTCGAACTTTGGAAGCAGTTTTCTCTTGCTCTATGGTACCAAATGGGCTGAAATTTTGGAAAAGTGGTAAGAATCGTGGTAAAAATCGAATTCAGACACAAAATCTCCATCAAGAGGGATTTAAAAAAGATCATGATTTTAATGGACGCTAATTTCAGACTTGGGTTCGAACTTAAGAAGCAGTTTTCTCAGGCTGAATGGTACCAAATCGGCTAAAATTTTGGAAAAGTGGAAATAATTGTGGTACAAATCGAATTCAGTCACAAAATCTCCATTAAGTTTGATTCTTAGAAAAATCATGATTCCTATGGCCGCTTATTTCAGACTTGGGTTCGAACTTTGGAAGCAGTTTTCTCAGGCTCTATGGTACCAAATCCGCTGAAGTTTTGAAAAGTGGTAAGAATCGTGTTACAAATCGAATTCAGTCACAAAATCTCCATTTAGTTTGATTCTTAGAAAAATCATGATTTTTATGGACGCTTATTTCAGACTTGGGTTCGACTTTTGGAAGCAGTTTTCTCAGGCTCGTTGGTACCAAATCGGCTAAAATTTTGGAAAAGTGGTAAGAATTGTGGTACAAATCAAATTCAGTCACAAAATCTCCATTAAGTTTGATTCTTAGAAAAATCATGATTTTTATGGACGATTATTTCAGACTTGGGTTCGAACTTTGGAAGCAGTTTTTTTGGCTATATGGTAACAAATCGGCTAAAATTTTGGAAAAGTGGTAAGAATCGTGGTACAAATCGAATTCAGTCACAAAATGTACATTGAGTTTGATTCTTAGAAAAATCATGATTCCTATTACCGCTTATTTCAGACTTGGGTTCAAACTTTGGAAGCAGTTTTCTCGGGCTCTATGGTACCAAATCAGCTAAAATTTTGGAAAAGTGATAAGAATCGTGGTACAAATCGAATTCAGTCACAAAATCTCCATAAAGTTGGATTAAATCAAAATCATGATTTTAATGGACGCTAATTTAAGACTTGGGTTCGAACTTTGGAAGCAGTTTTCTCAGGCTCTATGGTACCAAATCGGCTGAAATTTTGGAAAAGTGGTATTTATCGTGGTACAAATCGAATTCAGTCACAAAATCTACATTAAATTTGATTCTTAGAAAAATCATGATTCCTATGGCCGCTTATTTCAGACTTGGGTTTGAACTTTGGAAGCAGTTTTCTCGGGCTGAATGGTACCAAATGGGCTGAAATATTGGAATAAATATAAAAATAGTTGTAAAAATCGAAATCAATCACAAAATCTTCATAAAGATCGACTCTTAGAAAAATCATGATTTTAATGGACGCCAATTTCAGACTTTGGAAGCAGTTTTCTCAGGCTCTATGGTACCAAATCGCGGATATTTTGGAAAAGTGGTAAGAATCTTGGTACAAATCGAATTCAGTCACAAAATCTCCATTTAGTTTGATTCTTAGAAAAATCATGATTTTTATGGACGCTAATTTCAGACTTGGGTTCGAACTTTGGAAGCAGTTTTCTCAGGCTCTATGGTACCAAATGGGCTGAAATTTTAAACAGTGATAAGGAAAATGCTTCGAATCAAAATCAGTCTTTACATCTCCATCAAATTTAATTCTTAGAAAAATCATGATTCTTATGGACGCTTATTTCAGACTTGGATTCGAACTTTGGAAGCAGTTTTCTCTTGCTCTATGGTACCAAATGGGCTGAAATTTTGGAAAAGTGGTAAGAATCGTGGTAAAAATCGAATTCAAACACAAAATCTCCATCAAGAGGGATTTAAAAAAGATCATGATTTTAATGGACGCTTATTTCAGACTTGGGTTCGAACTTAAGAAGCAGTTTTCTCAGGCTGAATGGTACCAAATCGGCTAAAATTTTGGAAAAGTGGAAATAATTGTGGTACAAATCGAATTCAGTCACAAAATCTCCATTAAGTTTGATTCTTAGAAAAATCATGATTTTTATGGACGCTTATTTCAGATTTGGGTTCGACTTTTGGAAGCAGTTTTCTCAGGCTCGTTGGTACCAAATCGGCTAAAATTTTGGAAAAGTGGTAAGAATTGTGGTACAAATCGAATTCAGTCACAAAATCTCCATTAAGTTTGATTCTTAGAAAAATCATGATTTTTATGGACGATTATTTCAGACTTGGGTTCGAACTTTGGAAGCAGTTTTTTCTGGCTCTATGGTAACAAATCGGCTAAAATTTTGGAAAAGTGGTAAGAATCGTGGTACAAATCGAATTCAGTCACAAAATGTACATTGAGTTTGATTCTTAGAAAAATCATGATTCCTATTACCGCTTATTTCAGACTTGGGTTCAAACTTTGGAAGCAGTTTTCTCGGGCTGAATGGTACCAAATGGGCTGAAATATTGGAATAAATATAAAAATAGTTTTAAAAATCGAAATCAATCACAAAATTTCCATAAAGATCGACTCTTAGAAAAATCATGATTTTAATGGACGCCAATTTCGGACTTTGGAAGCAGTTTTCTCAGGCTCTATGGTACCAAATCCGCTGAAATTTTAAAAAAGGGGTAAGAATCGTGGTAAAAATCGAATTCAGTCACAAAATCTCCATTAAGTTTGATTCTTAGAAAAATCATGATTTTTATGGACGCTTTTTTCAGACGTGGGTTCGAACTTTGGAAGCAGTTTTTTCTGGCTCTATGGTACCAAATCAGCTAAAATTTTGGAAAAGTGGTAAGAATCGTGGTACAAATCGAATTCAGTCACAAAATCTCCATTAAGTTTGATTCTTAGAAAAATCATGATTCCTATGGCCGCTTATTTCAGACTTGGGTTCGAACTTTGGAAGCAGTTTTCTCAGGCTCTATGGTACCAAATGGGCTGAAATTTTGGAACAGTGATAAGGAAAATGCTTCGAATCAAAATCAGTGAAAGAAAAGTGGTAAGAATTGTGGTACAAATCGAATTCAGTCACAAAATCTCCATTAAGTTTGATTCTTAGAAAAATCATGATTCCTATGGCCGCTTATTTCAGACTTGGGTTCGAACTTTGGAAGCAGTTTTCTCAGGCTCTATGGTACCAAATGGGCTGAAATTTTGGAACAGTGATAAGGAAAATGCTTCGAATTAAAATCAGTGAAAGAAAATTGGTAAGAATTGTGGTACAAATCGAATTCAGTCACAAAATCTCCATTAAGTTTGATTCTTAGAAAAATCATGATTCCTATGGCCGCTTATTTCAGACTTGGGTTCAAACTTTGGAAGCAGTTTTCTCGGGCTGAATGGTACCAAATGGGCTGAAATATTGGAATTAATATAAAAATAGTTTTAAAAATCGAAATCAATCACAAAATCTCCATAAAGATCGACTCTTAGAAAAATCATGATTTTAATGGACGCCAATTTCAGACTTTGGAAGCAGTTTTCTCAGGCTCTATGGTACCAAATCCGCTGAAATTTTAAAAAAGGGGTAAGAATCGTGGTACAAATCGAATTCAGTCACAAAATCTCCATTTAGTTTGATTCTTAGAAAAAACATAATTTTAATGGACGCTTATTTCAGACTTGGGTTCGAACTTTGGAAGCAGTTTTCTCAGGCTCGATTGTACCAAATCGGCTTAAATTTTGGAAAAGTGGTAAGAATCGTGGTAAAATCGAATTCAGTCACAAAATCTCCATTAAGTTTGATTCTTAGAAAAATCATGATTTTTATGGATGCTTATTTCAGACTTGGGTTCGAACTTTGGAAGCAGTTTTTTCTGGCTCTATGGTACCAAATCAGCTTAAATTTTGGAAAAGTGGTGAGAATCGTGGTACAAATCGAATTCAGTCACAAAATCTCCATTAAGTTTGATTCTTAGAAAAATCATGATTCCTATGGCCGCTTATTTCAGACTTGGGTTCGAACTTTGGAAGCAGTTTTTTCTGGCTCTATGGTAACAAATCGGCTAAAATTTTGGAAAAGTGGTAAGAATTGTGGTACAAATCGAATTCAGTCACAAAATCTCCATTAAGTTTGATTCTTAGAAAAATCATGATTTTTATGGACGATTATTTCAGACTTGGGTTCGAACTTTGGAAGCAGTTTTTTCTGGCTCGATGGTACCAAATCGGCTAAAATTTTGGAAAAGTGGTAAGAATTGTGGTACAAATCGAATTCAGTCACAAAATCTCCATGTAGTTTGATTCTTAGAAAAATCATGATTTTTATGGACGATTATTTCAGACTTGGGTTCAAACTTTGGAAGCAGTTTTTTCTGGCTCTATGGTACCAAATCGGCTAAAATTTTGGAAAAGTGGTTAGAATCGTGGTACAAATCGAATTCAGTCACAAAATCTACATTGAGTTTGATTCTTCGAAAAATCATGATTTTTATGGACGCTTATTTCAGACTTGGGTTCGAACTTTGGAAGCAGTTTTTTCTGGCTCTATGATACCAAATGGGCTGAAATTTTGGAACAGTGTTAAGGAAAATGCTTCGAATCAAAATCAGTCTTAAAATCTCCATCAAATTTAATTCTTAGAAAAATCATGATTCTTATGGACGCTTATTTCAGACTTGGGTTCGAACTTTGGAAGCAGTTTTCTCTTGCTCTATGGTACCAAATGGGCTGACATTTTGGAAAAGTGGAAAGAATCGTGGTACAAATCGAATTCAGACACAAAATCTCCATCAAGAGGGATTTAAAAAAGATCATGATTTTAATGGACGCTAATTTCAGACTTTGGAAGCAGTTTTCTCAGGCTCTATGGTACCAAATCGGCTGAAATTTTGGAAAAGTGGTATTTATCGTGGTACAAATCGAATTCAGTCACAAAATCTACATTAAGTTGTATTCTTAGAAAAATCATGATTCCTATGGCCGCTTATTTCAGACTTGGGTTCGAACTTTGGAAGCAGTTTTCTTGGGCTGAATGGTACCAAATGGGCTGAAATATTGGAATAAATATAAAAATAGTTGTAAAAATCGAAATCAATCACAAAATCTCCATAAAGATCGACTCTTAGAAAAATCATGATTTTAATGGACGCCAATTTCAGACTTTGGAAGCAGTTTTCTCAGGCTCTATGGTACCAAATCCGCTGAAATTTTGAGAAGTGGTAAGAATCGTGTTACAAATCGAATTCAGTCACAAAATCTCCATTAAGTTTGATTCTTAGAAAAATCATGATTTTTATGGACGCTTATTTCAGACTTGGGTTCGACTTTTGGAAGCAGTTTTCTCAGGCTCGATGGTACCAAATCGGCTAAAATTTTGGAAAAGTGGTAAGAATTGTGGTACAAATCGAATTCAGTCACAAAATTTCCATTAAGTTTGATTCTTAGAAAAATCATGATTTTTATGGACGATTATTTCAGACTTGGGTTCGAACTTTGGAAGCAGTTTTTTCTGGCTCTATGATACCAAATGGGCTGAAATTTTGGAACATTGATAAGGAAAATGCTTCGAATCAAAATCAGTCTTAAAATCTCCATCAAATTTAATTCTTAGAAAAATCATGATTCTTATGGACGCTTATTTCAGACTTGGGTTCGAACTTTGGAAGCAGTTTTCTCTTGCTCTATGGTACCAAATGGGCTGACATTTTGGAAAAGTGGAAAGAATCGTGGTACAAATCGAATTCAGACACAAAATCTCCATCAAGAGGGATTTAAAAAAGATCATGATTTTAATGGACGCTAATTTCAGACTTTGGAAGCAGTTTTCTCAGGCTCTATGGTACCAAATCCGCTGAAATTTTGGAAAAGTGGTAAGAATCATGGAACAAATCGAATTCAGTCACAAAATCTGCATTAAGTTTGATTCTTAGGAAAATCATGATTTTTATGGACGATTATTTCAGACTTGGGTTCGAACTTTGGAAGCAGTTTTTTCTGGCTCTATGGTACCAAATGAGCTGAAATATTGGAATAAATATAAAAATAGTAGTGTCAATCGAAATCAATCACGAAATCTCCATAAAGATTGACTCTGAGAAAAAACATAATTTTAATGGACGCTAATTTCAGACTTGGGTTCGAACTTTGGAAGCAGTTTTCTCAGGCTCGATTGTACCAAATCGGCTTAAATTTTGGAAAAGTGGTCAGTATCGTGGTACAAATCGAATTCAGTCACAAAATCTCCATTAAGTTTGATTCTAAGAAAAATCATGATTCTTATGGACGCTTATTTCAGACTTGGGTTCGAACTTTGGAAGCAGTTTTCTCTTGCTCTATGGTACCAAATGGGCTGACATTTTGGAAAAGTGGAAAGAATCGTGGTACAAATCGAATTCAGACACAAAATCTCCATCAAGAGGGATTTAAAAAAGATCATGATTTTAATGGACGCTAATTTCAGACTTTGGAAGCAGTTTTCTCAGGCTCGATTGTACCAAATCGGCTTAAATTTTGGAAAATAGGTAAGTATCGTGGTACAAATCGAATTCAGTCACAAAATCTCCATTAAGTTTGATTCTTAGAAAAATCATGATTTTTATGGACGATTATTTCAGACTTGGGTTCAAACTTTGGAAGCAGTTTTTTCTGGCTCTATGGTACCAAATCGGCTAAAATTTTGGAAAAGTGGTTAGAATTGTGGTACAAATCGAATTCAGTCACAAAATCTCCATTAAGTTTGATTCTTAGAAAAATCATGATTTTTATGGACGATTATTTCAGACTTGGGTTCGAACTTTGGAAGCAGTTTTTTCTGGCTCGATGGTACCAAATCGGCTAAAATTTTGGAAAAGTGGTAAGAATTGTGGTACAAATCGAATTCAGTCACAAAATCTCCATGTAGTTTGATTCTTAGAAAAATCATGATTTTTATGGACGATTATTTCAGACTTGGGTTCAAACTTTGGAAGCAGTTTTTTCTGGCTCTATGGTACCAAATCGGCTAAAATTTTGGAAAAGTGGTTAGAATCGTGGTACAAATCGAATTCAGTCACAAAATCTACATTGAGTTTGATTCTTCGAAAAATCATGATTTTTATGGACGCTTATTTCAGACTTGGGTTCGAACTTTGGAAGCAGTTTTTTCTGGCTCTATGATACCAAATGGGCTGAAATTTTGGAACAGTGTTAAGGAAAATGCTTCGAATCAAAATCAGTCTTAAAATCTCCATCAAATTTAATTCTTAGAAAAATCATGATTCTTATGGACGCTTATTTCAGACTTGGGTTCGAACTTTGGAAGCAGTTTTCTCTTGCTCTATGGTACCAAATGGGCTGACATTTTGGAAAAGTGGAAAGAATCGTGGTACAAATCGAATTCAGACACAAAATCTCCATCAAGAGGGATTTAAAAAAGATCATGATTTTAATGGACGCTAATTTCAGACTTTGGAAGCAGTTTTCTCAGGCTCTATGGTACCAAATCGGCTGAAATTTTGGAAAAGTGGTATTTATCGTGGTACAAATCGAATTCAGTCACAAAATCTACATTAAGTTGTATTCTTAGAAAAATCATGATTCCTATGGCCGCTTATTTCAGACTTGGGTTCGAACTTTGGAAGCAGTTTTCTTGGGCTGAATGGTACCAAATGGGCTGAAATATTGGAATAAATATAAAAATAGTTGTAAAAATCGAAATCAATCACAAAATCTCCATAAAGATCGACTCTTAGAAAAATCATGATTTTAATGGACGCCAATTTCAGACTTTGGAAGCAGTTTTCTCAGGCTCTATGGTACCAAATCCGCTGAAATTTTGAGAAGTGGTAAGAATCGTGTTACAAATCGAATTCAGTCACAAAATCTCCATTAAGTTTGATTCTTAGAAAAATCATGATTTTTATGGACGCTTATTTCAGACTTGGGTTCGACTTTTGGAAGCAGTTTTCTCAGGCTCGATGGTACCAAATCGGCTAAAATTTTGGAAAAGTGGTAAGAATTGTGGTACAAATCGAATTCAGTCACAAAATTTCCATTAAGTTTGATTCTTAGAAAAATCATGATTTTTATGGACGATTATTTCAGACTTGGGTTCGAACTTTGGAAGCAGTTTTTTCTGGCTCTATGATACCAAATGGGCTGAAATTTTGGAACATTGATAAGGAAAATGCTTCGAATCAAAATCAGTCTTAAAATCTCCATCAAATTTAATTCTTAGAAAAATCATGATTCTTATGGACGCTTATTTCAGACTTGGGTTCGAACTTTGGAAGCAGTTTTCTCTTGCTCTATGGTACCAAATGGGCTGACATTTTGGAAAAGTGGAAAGAATCGTGGTACAAATCGAATTCAGACACAAAATCTCCATCAAGAGGGATTTAAAAAAGATCATGATTTTAATGGACGCTAATTTCAGACTTTGGAAGCAGTTTTCTCAGGCTCTATGGTACCAAATCCGCTGAAATTTTGGAAAAGTGGTAAGAATCATGGAACAAATCGAATTCAGTCACAAAATCTGCATTAAGTTTGATTCTTAGGAAAATCATGATTTTTATGGACGATTATTTCAGACTTGGGTTCGAACTTTGGAAGCAGTTTTTTCTGGCTCTATGGTACCAAATGAGCTGAAATATTGGAATAAATATAAAAATAGTAGTGTCAATCGAAATCAATCACGAAATCTCCATAAAGATTGACTCTGAGAAAAAACATAATTTTAATGGACGCTAATTTCAGACTTGGGTTCGAACTTTGGAAGCAGTTTTCTCAGGCTCGATTGTACCAAATCGGCTTAAATTTTGGAAAAGTGGTCAGTATCGTGGTACAAATCGAATTCAGTCACAAAATCTCCATTAAGTTTGATTCTAAGAAAAATCATGATTCTTATGGACGCTTATTTCAGACTTGGGTTCGAACTTTGGAAGCAGTTTTCTCTTGCTCTATGGTACCAAATGGGCTGACATTTTGGAAAAGTGGAAAGAATCGTGGTACAAATCGAATTCAGACACAAAATCTCCATCAAGAGGGATTTAAAAAAGATCATGATTTTAATGGACGCTAATTTCAGACTTTGGAAGCAGTTTTCTCAGGCTCGATTGTACCAAATCGGCTTAAATTTTGGAAAATAGGTAAGTATCGTGGTACAAATCGAATTCAGTCACAAAATCTCCATTAAGTTTGATTCTTAGAAAAATCATGATTCCTATGGACGCTAATTTCAGACTTGGGTTCGAACTAAAGAAGCAGTTTTCTCAGGCTGAATGGTACCAAATGGGCTGATATATTGGAATAAATATAAAAATACTTGTAAAAATCGAAATCAATCACAAAATCTCCATCAAGAGGGATTTAAAAAAGATCATGATTTTAATGGACGCTTATTTCAGACTTGGGTTCGAACTTTGGAAGCAGTTTTTTCTGGCTCTATGGTACCAAATCAGCTAAAATTTTGGAAAAGTGGTGAGAATCCTGGTACAAATCGAATTCAGTCACAAAATCTCCATTAAGTTTGATTCTTAGAAAAATCATGATTCCTATGGCCGCTTATTTCAGACTTGGGTTCGAACTTTGGAAGCAGTTTTCTCAGGCTCTATGGTACCAAATCCGCTGAAATTTTGAAAAGTGGTAAGAATCGTGTTACAAATCGAGTTCAGTCACAAAATCTCCATTTAGTTTGATTCTTAGAAAAATCATGATTTTTATGGACGCTTATTTCAGACTTGGGTTCGACTTTTGGAAGCAGTTTTCTCAGGCTCGATGGTACCAAATCGGCTAAAATTTTGGAAAAGTGGTAAGAATTGTGGTACAAATCGAATTCAGTCACAAAATCTCCATTAAGTTTGATTCTTAGAAAAATCATGATTTTTATGGACGATTATTTCAGACTTGGGTTCGAACTTTGGAAGCAGTTTTTTCTGGCTCTATGGTACCAAATCGGCTAAAATTTTGGAAAAGTGGTGAGAATCGTGGTACAAATCGAATTCAGTCACAAAATCTACATTGAGTTTGATTCTTAGAAAAATCATGATTTTTATGGACGCTAATTTCAGACTTGGGTTCGAACTTTGGAAGCAGTTTTCTCAGGCTCTATGGTACCAAATGGGCTGAAATTTTAAACAGTGATAAGGAAAATGCTTCGAATCAAAATCAGTCTTTAAATCTCCATCAAATTTAATTCTTAGAAAAATCATGATTCTTATGGACGCTTATTTCAGACTTGGGTTCGAACTTTGGAAGCAGTTTTCTCTTGCTCTATGGTACCAAATGGGCTGAAATTTTGGAAAAGTGGTAAGAATCGTGGTACAAATCGAATTCAGACACAAAATCTCCATCAAGAGGGATTTAAAAAAGATCATGATTTTAATGGACGCTTATTTCAGACTTGTCTTCGAACTTTGGAAGCAGTTTTTTCTGGCTCTATGGTACCAAATCAGCTAAAATTTTGGAAAAGTGGTGAGAATCCTGGTACAAATCGAATTCAGTCACAAAATCTCCATTAAGTTTGATTCTTAGAAAAATCATGATTCCTATGGCCGCTTATTTCAGACTTGGGTTCGAACTTTGGAAGCAGTTTTCTCAGGCTCTATGGTACCAAATCCGCTGAAATTTTGAAAAGTGGTAAGAATCGTGTTACAAATCGAGTTCAGTCACAAAATCTCCATTTAGTTTGATTCTTAGAAAAATCATGATTTTTATGGACGCTTATTTCAGACTTGGGTTCGACTTTTGGAAGCAGTTTTCTCAGGCTCGATGGTACCAAATCGGCTAAAATTTTGGAAAAGTGGTAAGAATTGTGGTACAAATCGAATTCAGTCACAAAATCTCCATTAAGTTTGATTCTTAGAAAAATCATGATTTTTATGGACGATTATTTCAGACTTGGGTTCGAACTTTGGAAGCAGTTTTTTCTGGCTCTATGGTACCAAATCGGCTAAAATTTTGGAAAAGTGGTAAGAATCGTGGTACAAATCGAATTCAGTCACAAAATCTACATTGAGTTTGATTCTTAGAAAAATCATGATTCCTATTACCGCTTATTTCAGACTTGGGTTCAAACTTTGGAAGCAGTTTTCTCGGGCTGAATGGTACCAAATGGGCTGAAATATTGGAATAAATATAAAAATAGTTTTAAAAATCGAAATCAATCACAAAATCTCCATAAAGATCGACTCTTAGAAAAATCATGATTTTAATGGACGCCAATTTCAGACTTTGGAAGCAGTTTTCTCAGGCTCTATGGTACCAAATCCGCTGAAATTTTAAAAAAGGGGTAAGAATCGTGGTACAAATCGAATTCAGTCACAAAATCTCCATTTAGTTTGATTCTTAGAAAAAACATAATTTTAATGGACGCTTATTTCAGACTTGGGTTCGAACTTTGGAAGCAGTTTTCTCAGGCTCGATTGTACCAAATCGGCTTAAATTTTGGAAAAGTGGTAAGAATCGTGGTAAAATCGAATTCAGTCACAAAATCTCCATTAAGTTTGATTCTTAGAAAAATCATGATTTTTATGGATTCTTATTTCAGACTTGGGTTCGAACTTTGGAAGCAGTTTTTTCTGGCTCTATGGTACCAAATCAGCTAAAATTTTGGAAAAGTGGCGAGAATCGTGGTACAAATCGAATTCAGTCACAAAATCTCCATTAAGTTTGATTCTTAGAAAAATCATGATTCCTATGGCCGCTTATTTCAGACTTGGGTTCGAACTTTGGAAGCAGTTTTCTCAGGCTCTATGGTACCAAATGGGCTGAAATTTTGGAAAAGTGATAAGAATCGTGGTACAAATCAAATTCAGTCACAAAATCTCCATAAAGTTGGATTAAATCAAAATCATGATTTTAATGGACGCTAATTTAAGACTTAGGTTCGAACTTTGGAAGCAGTTTTCTCAGGCTCTATGGTACCAAATCGGCTGAAATTTTTGAAAAGTGGTATTTATGGTGGTACAAATCGAATTCAGTCACAAAATCTACATTAAGTTTGATTCTTAGAAAAATCATGATTCCTATTATGGTAAGAATCATGGTAAGAATTGTGGTACAAATCAAATTCAGTCACAAAATCTCCATAAAGTTGGATTAAATCAAAATCATGATTTTAATGGACGCTAATTTCAGACTTGGGTTCGAACTTAAGAAGCAGTTTTCTCAGGCTGAATGGTACCAAATCGGCTAAAATTTTGGAAAAGTGGAAATAATTGTGGTTCAAATCGAATTCAGTCACAAAATCTCCATTAAGTTTGATTCTTAGAAAAATCATGATTCCTATGGCCGCTTATTTCAGACTTGGGTTCGAACTTTGGAAGCAGTTTTCTCAGGCTCTATGGTACCAAATCCGCTGAAATTTTGAAAAGTGGTAAGAATCGTGTTACAAATCGAATTCAGTCACAAAATCTCCATTTAGTTTGATTATTAGAAAAATCATGATTTTTATAGACGCTTATTTCAGACTTGGGTTCGACTTTTGGAAGCAGTTTTCTCAGGCTCGATGGTACCAAATCGGCTAAAATTTTGGAAAAGTGGTAAGAATTGTGGTACAAATCGAATTCAGTCACAAAATCTCCATTAAGTTTGATTCTTAGAAAAATCATGATTTTTATGAACGATTATTTCAGACTTGGGTTCGAACTTTGGAAGCAGTTTTTTCTGGCTCTATGGTAACAAATCGGCTAAAATTTTGGAAAAGTGGTAAGAATCGTGGTACAAATCGAATTCAGTCACAAAATCTACATTGAGTTTGATTCTTAGAAAAATCATGATTCCTATTACCGCTTATTTCAGACTTGGGTTCAAACTTTGGAAGCAGTTTTCTCGGGCTGAATGGTACCAAATCCGCTGAAATTTTAAAAAAGGGGTAAGAATCGTGGTACAAATCGAATTCAGTCACAAAATCTCCATTTAGTTTGATTCTTAGAAAAAACATAATTTTAATGGACGCTTATTTCAGACTTGGGTTCGAACTTTGGAAGCAGTTTTCTCGGGCTGAATGGTACCAAATGGGCTGAAATATTGGAATAAATATAAAAATTGTTTTAAAAATCGAAATCAATCACAAAATCTCCATAAAGATCGACTCTTAGAAAAATCATGATTTTAATGGACGCCAATTTCAGACTTTGGAAGCAGTTTTCTCAGGCTCTATGGTACCAAATCCGCTGAAATTTTGAAAAGTGGTAAGAATCGTGTTACAAATCGAATTCAGTCACAAAATCTCCATTTAGTTTGATTCTTAGAAAAATCATGATTTTTATGGACGCTAATTTCAGACTTGGGTTCGAACTTTGGAAGCAGTTTTCTCAGGCTCTATGGTACCAAATGGGCTGAAATTTTAAACAGTGATAAGGAAAATGCTTCGAATCAAAATCAGTCTTTAAATCTCCATCAAATTTAATTCTTAGAAAAATCATGATTCTTATGGACGCTTATTTCAGACTTGGATTCGAACTTTGGAAGCAGTTTTCTCTTGCTCTATGGTACCAAATGGGCTGAAATTTTGGAAAAGTAGTAAGAATCGTGGTAAAAATCGAATTCAGACACAAAATCTCCATCAAGAGGGATTTAAAAAAGATCATGATTTTAATGGACGCTAATTTCAGACTTGGGTTCGAACTTAAGAAGCAGTTTTCTCAGGCTGAATGGTACCAAATCGGCTAAAATTTTGGAAAAGTGGAAATAATTGTGGTACAAATCGAATTCAGTCACAAAATCTCCATTAAGTTTGATTCTTAGAAAAATCATGATTCCTATGGCCGCTTATTTCAGACTTGGGTTCGAACTTTGGAAGCAGTTTTCTCAGGCTCTATGGTACCAAATCCGCTGAAGTTTTGACAAGTGGTAAGAATCGTGTTACAAATCGAATTCAGTCACAAAATCTCCATTTAGTTTGATTCTTAGAAAAATCATGATTTTTATGGACGCTTATTTCAGACTTGGGTTCGACTTTTGGAAGCAGTTTTCTCAGGCTCGTTGGTACCAAATCGGCTAAAATTTTGGAAAAGTGGTAAGAATTGTGGTACAAATCAAATTCAGTCACAAAATCTCCATTAAGTTTCATTCTTAGAAAAATCATGATTTTTATGGACGATTATTTCAGACTTGGGTTCGAACTTTGGAAGCAGTTTTTTCTGGCTATATGGTAACAAATCGGCTAAAATTTTGGAAAAGTGGTAAGAATCGTGGTACAAATCGAATTCAGTCACAAAATGTACATTGAGTTTGATTCTTAGAAAAATCATGATTCCTATTACCGCTTATTTCAGACTTGGGTTCAAACTTTGGAAGCAGTTTTCTCGGGCTGAATGGTACCAAATGGGCTGAAATATTGGAATAAATATAAAAATAGTTTTAAAAATCGAAATCAATCACAAAATCTCCATAAAGATCGACTCTTAGAAAAATCATGATTTTAATGGACGCCAATTTCGGACTTTGGAAGCAGTTTTCTCAGGCTCTATGGTACCAAATCCGCTGAAATTTTAAAAAAGGGGTAAGAATCGTGGTACAAATCGAATTCAGTCACAAAATCTCCATTTAGTTTGATTCTTAGAAAAATCATGATTTTTATGGACGCTTATTTCAGACTTGGGTTCGACTTTTGGAAGCAGTTTTCTCAGGCTCGTTGGTACCAAATCGGCTAAAATTTTGGAAAAGTGGTAAGAATTGTGGTACAAATCAAATTCAGTCACAAAATCTCCATTAAGTTTGATTCTTAGAAAAATCATGATTTTTATGGACGATTATTTCAGACTTGGGTTCGAACTTTGGAAGCAGTTTTTTCTGGCTATATGGTAACAAATCGGCTAAAATTTTGGAAAAGTGGTAAGAATCTTGGTACAAATCGAATTCAGTCACAAAATGTACATTGAGTTTGATTCTTAGAAAAATCATGATTCCTATTACCGCTTATTTCAGACTTGGGTTCAAACTTTGGAAGCAGTTTTCTCGGGCTGAATGGTACCAAATGGGCTGAAATATTGGAATAAATATAAAAATAGTTTTAAAAATCGAAATCAATCACAAAATCTCCATAAAGATCGACTCTTAGAAAAATCATGATTTTAATGGACGCCAATTTCGGACTTTGGAAGCAGTTTTCTCAGGCTCTATGGTACCAAATCCGCTGAAATTTTAAAAAAGGGGTAAGAATCGTGGTACAAATCGAATTCAGTCACAAAATCTCCATTAAGTTTGATTCTTAGAAAAATCATGATTTTTATGGACGCTTATTTCAGACTTGGGTTCGACTTTTGGAAGCAGTTTTCTCAGGCTCGTTGGTACCAAATCGGCTAAAATTTTGGAAAAGTGGTAAGAATTGTGGTACAAATCGAATTCAGTCACAAAATCTCCATTAAGTTTGATTCTTAGAAAAATCATGATTTTTATGGACGATTATTTCAGACTTGGGTTCGAACTTTGGAAGCAGTTTTTTCTGGCTCTATGGTAACAAATCGGCTAAAATTTTGGAAAAGTGGTAAGAATCGTGGTACAAATCGAATTCAGTCACAAAATGTACATTGAGTTTGATTCTTAGAAAAATCATGATTCCTATTACCGCTTATTTCAGACTTGGGTTCAAACTTTGGAAGCAGTTTTCTCGGGCTGAATGGTACCAAATGGGCTGAAATATTGGAATAAATATAAAAATAGTTTTAAAAATCGAAATCAATCACAAAATTTCCATAAAGATCGACTCTTAGAAAAATCATGATTTTAATGGACGCCAATTTCGGACTTTGGAAGCAGTTTTCTCAGGCTCTATGGTACCAAATCCGCTGAAATTTTAAAAAAGGGGTAAGAATCGTGGTACAAATCGAATTCAGTCACAAAATCTCCATTAAGTTTGATTCTTAGAAAAATCATGATTTTTATGGACGCTTTCTTCAGACGTGGGTTCGAACTTTGGAAGCAGTTTTTTCTGGCTCTATGGTACCAAATCAGCTAAAATTTTGGAAAAGTGGTGAGAATCGTGGTACAAATCGAATTCAGTCACAAAATCTCCATTAAGTTTGATTCTTAGAAAAATCATGATTCCTATGGCCGCTTATTTCAGACTTGGGTTCGAACTTTGGAAGCAGTTTTCTCAGGCTCTATGGTACCAAATGGGCTGAAATTTTGGAACAGTGATAAGGAAAATGCTTCGAATCAAAATCAGTGAAAGAAAAGTGGTAAGAATTGTGGTACAAATCGAATTCAGTCACAAAATCTCCATTAAGTTTGATTCTTAGAAAAATCATGATTCCTATGGCCGCTTATTTCAGACTTGGGTTCGAACTTTGGAAGCAGTTTTCTCAGGCTCTATGGTACCAAATGGGCTGAAATTTTGGAACAGTGATAAGGAAAATGCTTCGAATTAAAATCAGTGAAAGAAAATTGGTAAGAATTGTGGTACAAATCGAATTCAGTCACAAAATCTCCATTAAGTTTGATTCTTAGAAAAATCATGATTCCTATGGCCGCTTATTTCAGACTTGGGTTCAAACTTTGGAAGCAGTTTTCTCGGGCTGAATGGTACCAAATGGGCTGAAATATTGGAATAAATATAAAAATAGTTTTAAAAATCGAAATCAATCACAAAATCTCCATAAAGATCGACTCTTAGAAAAATCATGATTTTAATGGACGCCAATTTCGGACTTTGGAAGCAGTTTTCTCAGGCTCTATGGTACCAAATCCGCTGAAATTTTAAAAAAGGGGTAAGAATCGTGGTACAAATCGAATTCAGTCACAAAATCTCCATTAAGTTTGATTCTTAGAAAAATCATGATTCCTATGGCCGCTTATTTCAGACTTGGGTTCGAACTTTGGAAGCAGTTTTCTCAGGCTCTATGGTACCAAATCCGCTGAAATTTTGAAAAGTGGTAAGAATCGTGTTACAAATCGAATTCAGTCACAAAATCTCCATTTAGTTTGATTATTAGAAAAATCATGATTTTTATAGACGCTTATTTCAGACTTGGGTTCGACTTTTGGAAGCAGTTTTCTCAGGCTCGATGGTACCAAATCGGCTAAAATTTTGGAAAAGTGGTAAGAATTGTGGTACAAATCGAATTCAGTCACAAAATCTCCATTAAGTTTGATTCTTAGAAAAATCATGATTTTTATGAACGATTATTTCAGACTTGGGTTCGAACTTTGGAAGCAGTTTTTTCTGGCTCTATGGTAACAAATCGGCTAAAATTTTGGAAAAGTGGTAAGAATCGTGGTACAAATCGAATTCAGTCACAAAATCTACATTGAGTTTGATTCTTAGAAAAATCATGATTCCTATTACCGCTTATTTCAGACTTGGGTTCAAACTTTGGAAGCAGTTTTCTCGGGCTGAATGGTACCAAATCCGCTGAAATTTTAAAAAAGGGGTAAGAATCGTGGTACAAATCGAATTCAGTCACAAAATCTCCATTTAGTTTGATTCTTAGAAAAAACATAATTTTAATGGACGCTTATTTCAGACTTGGGTTCGAACTTTGGAAGCAGTTTTCTCGGGCTGAATGGTACCAAATGGGCTGAAATATTGGAATAAATATAAAAATTGTTTTAAAAATCGAAATCAATCACAAAATCTCCATAAAGATCGACTCTTAGAAAAATCATGATTTTAATGGACGCCAATTTCAGACTTTGGAAGCAGTTTTCTCAGGCTCTATGGTACCAAATCCGCTGAAATTTTGAAAAGTGGTAAGAATCGTGTTACAAATCGAATTCAGTCACAAAATCTCCATTTAGTTTGATTCTTAGAAAAATCATGATTTTTATGGACGCTAATTTCAGACTTGGGTTCGAACTTTGGAAGCAGTTTTCTCAGGCTCTATGGTACCAAATGGGCTGAAATTTTAAACAGTGATAAGGAAAATGCTTCGAATCAAAATCAGTCTTTAAATCTCCATCAAATTTAATTCTTAGAAAAATCATGATTCTTATGGACGCTTATTTCAGACTTGGATTCGAACTTTGGAAGCAGTTTTCTCTTGCTCTATGGTACCAAATGGGCTGAAATTTTGGAAAAGTAGTAAGAATCGTGGTAAAAATCGAATTCAGACACAAAATCTCCATCAAGAGGGATTTAAAAAAGATCATGATTTTAATGGACGCTAATTTCAGACTTGGGTTCGAACTTAAGAAGCAGTTTTCTCAGGCTGAATGGTACCAAATCGGCTAAAATTTTGGAAAAGTGGAAATAATTGTGGTACAAATCGAATTCAGTCACAAAATCTCCATTAAGTTTGATTCTTAGAAAAATCATGATTCCTATGGCCGCTTATTTCAGACTTGGGTTCGAACTTTGGAAGCAGTTTTCTCAGGCTCTATGGTACCAAATCCGCTGAAGTTTTGACAAGTGGTAAGAATCGTGTTACAAATCGAATTCAGTCACAAAATCTCCATTTAGTTTGATTCTTAGAAAAATCATGATTTTTATGGACGCTTATTTCAGACTTGGGTTCGACTTTTGGAAGCAGTTTTCTCAGGCTCGTTGGTACCAAATCGGCTAAAATTTTGGAAAAGTGGTAAGAATTGTGGTACAAATCAAATTCAGTCACAAAATCTCCATTAAGTTTCATTCTTAGAAAAATCATGATTTTTATGGACGATTATTTCAGACTTGGGTTCGAACTTTGGAAGCAGTTTTTTCTGGCTATATGGTAACAAATCGGCTAAAATTTTGGAAAAGTGGTAAGAATCGTGGTACAAATCGAATTCAGTCACAAAATGTACATTGAGTTTGATTCTTAGAAAAATCATGATTCCTATTACCGCTTATTTCAGACTTGGGTTCAAACTTTGGAAGCAGTTTTCTCGGGCTGAATGGTACCAAATGGGCTGAAATATTGGAATAAATATAAAAATAGTTTTAAAAATCGAAATCAATCACAAAATCTCCATAAAGATCGACTCTTAGAAAAATCATGATTTTAATGGACGCCAATTTCGGACTTTGGAAGCAGTTTTCTCAGGCTCTATGGTACCAAATCCGCTGAAATTTTAAAAAAGGGGTAAGAATCGTGGTACAAATCGAATTCAGTCACAAAATCTCCATTTAGTTTGATTCTTAGAAAAATCATGATTTTTATGGACGCTTATTTCAGACTTGGGTTCGACTTTTGGAAGCAGTTTTCTCAGGCTCGTTGGTACCAAATCGGCTAAAATTTTGGAAAAGTGGTAAGAATTGTGGTACAAATCAAATTCAGTCACAAAATCTCCATTAAGTTTGATTCTTAGAAAAATCATGATTTTTATGGACGATTATTTCAGACTTGGGTTCGAACTTTGGAAGCAGTTTTTTCTGGCTATATGGTAACAAATCGGCTAAAATTTTGGAAAAGTGGTAAGAATCTTGGTACAAATCGAATTCAGTCACAAAATGTACATTGAGTTTGATTCTTAGAAAAATCATGATTCCTATTACCGCTTATTTCAGACTTGGGTTCAAACTTTGGAAGCAGTTTTCTCGGGCTGAATGGTACCAAATGGGCTGAAATATTGGAATAAATATAAAAATAGTTTTAAAAATCGAAATCAATCACAAAATCTCCATAAAGATCGACTCTTAGAAAAATCATGATTTTAATGGACGCCAATTTCGGACTTTGGAAGCAGTTTTCTCAGGCTCTATGGTACCAAATCCGCTGAAATTTTAAAAAAGGGGTAAGAATCGTGGTACAAATCGAATTCAGTCACAAAATCTCCATTAAGTTTGATTCTTAGAAAAATCATGATTTTTATGGACGCTTATTTCAGACTTGGGTTCGACTTTTGGAAGCAGTTTTCTCAGGCTCGTTGGTACCAAATCGGCTAAAATTTTGGAAAAGTGGTAAGAATTGTGGTACAAATCGAATTCAGTCACAAAATCTCCATTAAGTTTGATTCTTAGAAAAATCATGATTTTTATGGACGATTATTTCAGACTTGGGTTCGAACTTTGGAAGCAGTTTTTTCTGGCTCTATGGTAACAAATCGGCTAAAATTTTGGAAAAGTGGTAAGAATCGTGGTACAAATCGAATTCAGTCACAAAATGTACATTGAGTTTGATTCTTAGAAAAATCATGATTCCTATTACCGCTTATTTCAGACTTGGGTTCAAACTTTGGAAGCAGTTTTCTCGGGCTGAATGGTACCAAATGGGCTGAAATATTGGAATAAATATAAAAATAGTTTTAAAAATCGAAATCAATCACAAAATTTCCATAAAGATCGACTCTTAGAAAAATCATGATTTTAATGGACGCCAATTTCGGACTTTGGAAGCAGTTTTCTCAGGCTCTATGGTACCAAATCCGCTGAAATTTTAAAAAAGGGGTAAGAATCGTGGTACAAATCGAATTCAGTCACAAAATCTCCATTAAGTTTGATTCTTAGAAAAATCATGATTTTTATGGACGCTTTCTTCAGACGTGGGTTCGAACTTTGGAAGCAGTTTTTTCTGGCTCTATGGTACCAAATCAGCTAAAATTTTGGAAAAGTGGTGAGAATCGTGGTACAAATCGAATTCAGTCACAAAATCTCCATTAAGTTTGATTCTTAGAAAAATCATGATTCCTATGGCCGCTTATTTCAGACTTGGGTTCGAACTTTGGAAGCAGTTTTCTCAGGCTCTATGGTACCAAATGGGCTGAAATTTTGGAACAGTGATAAGGAAAATGCTTCGAATCAAAATCAGTGAAAGAAAAGTGGTAAGAATTGTGGTACAAATCGAATTCAGTCACAAAATCTCCATTAAGTTTGATTCTTAGAAAAATCATGATTCCTATGGCCGCTTATTTCAGACTTGGGTTCGAACTTTGGAAGCAGTTTTCTCAGGCTCTATGGTACCAAATGGGCTGAAATTTTGGAACAGTGATAAGGAAAATGCTTCGAATTAAAATCAGTGAAAGAAAATTGGTAAGAATTGTGGTACAAATCGAATTCAGTCACAAAATCTCCATTAAGTTTGATTCTTAGAAAAATCATGATTCCTATGGCCGCTTATTTCAGACTTGGGTTCAAACTTTGGAAGCAGTTTTCTCGGGCTGAATGGTACCAAATGGGCTGAAATATTGGAATAAATATAAAAATAGTTTTAAAAATCGAAATCAATCACAAAATCTCCATAAAGATCGACTCTTAGAAAAATCATGATTTTAATGGACGCCAATTTCAGACTTTGGAAGCAGTTTTCTCAGGCTCTATGGTACCAAATCCGCTGAAATTTTAAAAAAGGGGTAAGAATCGTGGTACAAATCGAATTCAGTCACAAAATCTCCATTTAGTTTGATTCTTAGAAAAAACATAATTTTAATGGACGCTTATTTCAGACTTGGGTTCGAACTTTGGAAGCAGTTTTCTCAGGCTCTATGGTACCAAATGGGCTGAAATTTTAAACAGTGATAAGGAAAATGCTTCGAATCAAAATCAGTCTTTAAATCTCCATCAAATTTAATTCTTAGAAAAATCATGATTCTTATGGACGCTTATTTCAGACTTGGATTCGAACTTTGGAAGCAGTTTTCTCTTGCTCTATGGTACCAAATGGGCTGAAATTTTGGAAAAGTGGTAAGAATCTTGGTACAAATCGAATTCAGTCACAAAATCTCCATTTAGTTTGATTCTTAGAAAAATCATGATTTTTATGGACGCTAATTTCAGACTTGGGTTCGAACTTTGGAAGCAGTTTTCTCAGGCTCTATGGTACCAAATGGGCTGAAATTTTAAACAGTGATAAGGAAAATGCTTCGAATCAAAATCAGTCTTTAAATCTCCATCAAATTTAATTCTTAGAAAAATCATGATTCTTATGGACGCTTATTTCAGACTTGGATTCGAACTTTGGAAGCAGTTTTCTCTTGCTCTATGGTACCAAATGGGCTGAAATTTTGGAAAAGTAGTAAGAATCGTGGTAAAAATCGAATTCAGACACAAAATCTCCATCAAGAGGGATTTAAAAAAGATCATGATTTTAATGGACGCTAATTTCAGACTTGGGTTCGAACTTAAGAAGCAGTTTTCTCAGGCTGAATGGTACCAAATCGGCTAAAATTTTGGAAAAGTGGAAATAATTGTGGTACAAATCGAATTCAGTCACAAAATCTCCATTAAGTTTGATTCTTAGAAAAATCATGATTCCTATGGCCGCTTATTTCAGACTTGGGTTCGAACTTTGGAAGCAGTTTTCTCAGGCTCTATGGTACCAAATCCGCTGAAATTTTGAAAAGTGGTAAGAATCGTGTTACAAATCGAATTCAGTCACAAAATCTCCATTTAGTTTGATTCTTAGAAAAATCATGATTTTTATGGACGCTTATTTCAGACTTGGGTTCGACTTTTGGAAGCAGTTTTCTCAGGCTCGTTGGTACCAAATCGGCTAAAATTTTGGAAAAGTGGTAAGAATTGTGGTACAAATCAAATTCAGTCACAAAATCTCCATAAAGTTGGATTAAATCAAAATCATTATTTTAATGGACGCTAATTTCAGACTTGGGTTCGAACTTAAGAAGCAGTTTTCTCAGGCTGAATGGTACCAAATCGGCTAAAATTTTGGAAAAGTGGAAATAATTGTGGTTCAAATCGAATTCAGTCACAAAATCTCCATTAAGTTTGATTCTTAGAAAAATCATGATTCCTATGGCCGCTTATTTCAGACTTGGGTTCGAACTTTGGAAGCAGTTTTCTCAGGCTCTATGGTACCAAATCCGCTGAAATTTTGAAAAGTGGTAAGAATCGTGTTACAAATCGAATTCAGTCACAAAATCTCCATTTAGTTTGATTATTAGAAAAATCATGATTTTTATAGACGCTTATTTCAGACTTGGGTTCGACTTTTGGAAGCAGTTTTCTCAGGCTCGATGGTACCAAATCGGCTAAAATTTTGGAAAAGTGGTAAGAATTGTGGTACAAATCGAATTCAGTCACAAAATCTCCATTAAGTTTGATTCTTAGAAAAATCATGATTTTTATGAACGATTATTTCAGACTTGGGTTCGAACTTTGGAAGCAGTTTTTTCTGGCTCTATGGTAACAAATCGGCTAAAATTTTGGAAAAGTGGTAAGAATCGTGGTACAAATCGAATTCAGTCACAAAATCTACATTGAGTTTGATTCTTAGAAAAATCATGATTCCTATTACCGCTTATTTCAGACTTGGGTTCAAACTTTGGAAGCAGTTTTCTCGGGCTGAATGGTACCAAATCCGCTGAAATTTTAAAAAAGGGGTAAGAATCGTGGTACAAATCGAATTCAGTCACAAAATCTCCATTTAGTTTGATTCTTAGAAAAATCATGATTTTTATGGACGCTAATTTCAGACTTGGGTTCGAACTTTGGAAGCAGTTTTCTCAGGCTCTATGGTACCAAATGGGCTGAAATTTTAAACAGTGATAAGGAAAATGCTTCGAATCAAAATCAGTCTTTAAATCTCCATCAAATTTAATTCTTAGAAAAATCATGATTCTTATGGACGCTTATTTCAGACTTGGATTCGAACTTTGGAAGCAGTTTTCTCTTGCTCTATGGTACCAAATGGGCTGAAATTTTGGAAAAGTAGTAAGAATCGTGGTAAAAATCGAATTCAGACACAAAATCTCCATCAAGAGGGATTTAAAAAAGATCATGATTTTAATGGACGCTAATTTCAGACTTGGGTTCGAACTTAAGAAGCAGTTTTCTCAGGCTGAATGGTACCAAATCGGCTAAAATTTTGGAAAAGTGGAAATAATTGTGGTACAAATCGAATTCAGTCACAAAATCTCCATTAAGTTTGATTCTTAGAAAAATCATGATTCCTATGGCCGCTTATTTCAGACTTGGGTTCGAACTTTGGAAGCAGTTTTCTCAGGCTCTATGGTACCAAATCCGCTGAAGTTTTGACAAGTGGTAAGAATCGTGTTACAAATCGAATTCAGTCACAAAATCTCCATTTAGTTTGATTCTTAGAAAAATCATGATTTTTATGGACGCTTATTTCAGACTTGGGTTCGACTTTTGGAAGCAGTTTTCTCAGGCTCGTTGGTACCAAATCGGCTAAAATTTTGGAAAAGTGGTAAGAATTGTGGTACAAATCAAATTCAGTCACAAAATCTCCATTAAGTTTGATTCTTAGAAAAATCATGATTTTTATGGACGATTATTTCAGACTTGGGTTCGAACTTTGGAAGCAGTTTTTTCTGGCTATATGGTAACAAATCGGCTAAAATTTTGGAAAAGTGGTAAGAATCGTGGTACAAATCGAATTCAGTCACAAAATGTACATTGAGTTTGATTCTTAGAAAAATCATGATTCCTATTACCGCTTATTTCAGACTTGGGTTCAAACTTTGGAAGCAGTTTTCTCGGGCTGAATGGTACCAAATGGGCTGAAATATTGGAATAAATATAAAAATAGTTTTAAAAATCGAAATCAATCACAAAATCTCCATAAAGATCGACTCTTAGAAAAATCATGATTTTAATGGACGCCAATTTCGGACTTTGGAAGCAGTTTTCTCAGGCTCTATGGTACCAAATCCGCTGAAATTTTAAAAAAGGGGTAAGAATCGTGGTACAAATCGAATTCAGTCACAAAATCTCCATTTAGTTTGATTCTTAGAAAAATCATGATTTTTATGGACGCTTATTTCAGACTTGGGTTCGACTTTTGGAAGCAGTTTTCTCAGGCTCGTTGGTACCAAATCGGCTAAAATTTTGGAAAAGTGGTAAGAATTGTGGTACAAATCAAATTCAGTCACAAAATCTCCATTAAGTTTGATTCTTAGAAAAATCATGATTTTTATGGACGATTATTTCAGACTTGGGTTCGAACTTTGGAAGCAGTTTTTTCTGGCTATATGGTAACAAATCGGCTAAAATTTTGGAAAAGTGGTAAGAATCGTGGTACAAATCGAATTCAGTCACAAAATGTACATTGAGTTTGATTCTTAGAAAAATCATGATTCCTATTACCGCTTATTTCAGACTTGGGTTCAAACTTTGGAAGCAGTTTTCTCGGGCTGAATGGTACCAAATGGGCTGAAATATTGGAATAAATATAAAAATAGTTTTAAAAATCGAAATCAATCACAAAATCTCCATAAAGATCGACTCTTAGAAAAATCATGATTTTAATGGACGCCAATTTCAGACTTTGGAAGCAGTTTTCTCAGGCTCTATGGTACCAAATCCGCTGAAATTTTAAAAAAGGGGTAAGAATCGTGGTACAAATCGAATTCAGTCACAAAATCTCCATTTAGTTTGATTCTTAGAAAAAACATAATTTTAATGGACGCTTATTTCAGACTTGGGTTCGAACTTTGGAAGCAGTTTTCTCAGGCTCTATGGTACCAAATGGGCTGAAATTTTAAACAGTGATAAGGAAAATGCTTCGAATCAAAATCAGTCTTTAAATCTCCATCAAATTTAATTCTTAGAAAATTCATGATTCTTATGGACGCTTATTTCAGACTTGGATTCGAACTTTGGAAGAAGTTTTCTCTTGCTCTATGGTACCAAATGGGCTGAAATTTTGGAAAAGTGGTAAGAATCTTGGTACAAATCGAATTCAGTCACAAAATCTCCATTTAGTTTGATTCTTAGAAAAATCATGATTTTTATGGACGCTAATTTCAGACTTGGGTTCGAACTTTGGAAGCAGTTTTCTCAGGCTCTATGGTACCAAATGGGCTGAAATTTTAAACAGTGATAAGGAAAATGCTTCGAATCAAAATCAGTCTTTAAATCTCCATCAAATTTAATTCTTAGAAAAATCATGATTCTTATGGACGCTTATTTCAGACTTGGATTCGAACTTTGGAAGCAGTTTTCTCTTGCTCTATGGTACCAAATGGGCTGAAATTTTGGAAAAGTGGTAAGAATCGTGGTAAAAATCGAATTCAGACACAAAATCTCCATCAAGAGGGATTTAAAAAAGATCATGATTTTAATGGACGCTAATTTCAGACTTGGGTTCGAACTTAAGAAGCAGTTTTCTCAGGCTGAATGGTACCAAATCGGCTAAAATTTTGGAAAAGTGGAAATAATTGTGGTACAAATCGAATTCAGTCACAAAATCTCCATTAAGTTTGATTCTTAGAAAAATCATGATTCCTATGGCCGCTTATTTCAGACTTGGGTTCGAACTTTGGAAGCAGTTTTCTCAGGCTCTATGGTACCAAATCCGCTGAAGTTTTGAAAAGTGGTAAGAATCGTGTTACAAATCGAATTCAGTCACAAAATCTCCATTTAGTTTGATTCTTAGAAAAATCATGATTTTTATGGACGCTTATTTCAGACTTGGGTTCGACTTTTGGAAGCAGTTTTCTCAGGCTCGTTGGTACCAAATCGGCTAAAATTTTGGAAAAGTGGTAAGAATTGTGGTACAAATCAAATTCAGTCACAAAATCTCCATTAAGTTTGATTCTTAGAAAAATCATGATTTTTATGGACGATTATTTCAGACTTGGGTTCGAACTTTGGAAGCAGTTTTTTTGGCTATATGGTAACAAATCGGCTAAAATTTTGGAAAAGTGGTAAGAATCGTGGTACAAATCGAATTCAGTCACAAAATGTACATTGAGTTTGATTCTTAGAAAAATCATGATTCCTATTACCGCTTATTTCAGACTTGGGTTCAAACTTTGGAAGCAGTTTTCTCGGGCTCTATGGTACCAAATCAGCTAAAATTTTGGAAAAGTGATAAGAATCGTGGTACAAATCGAATTCAGTCACAAAATCTCCATAAAGTTGGATTAAATCAAAATCATGATTTTAATGGACGCTAATTTAAGACTTGGGTTCGAACTTTGGAAGCAGTTTTCTCAGGCTCTATGGTACCAAATCGGCTGAAATTTTGGAAAAGTGGTATTTATCGTGGTACAAATCGAATTCAGTCACAAAATCTACATTAAATTTGATTCTTAGAAAAATCATGATTCCTATGGCCGCTTATTTCAGACTTGGGTTTGAACTTTGGAAGCAGTTTTCTCGGGCTGAATGGTACCAAATGGGCTGAAATATTGGAATAAATATAAAAATAGTTGTAAAAATCGAAATCAATCACAAAATCTTCATAAAGATCGACTCTTAGAAAAATCATGATTTTAATGGACGCCAATTTCAGACTTTGGAAGCAGTTTTCTCAGGCTCTATGGTACCAAATCGCGGATATTTTGGAAAAGTGGTAAGAATCTTGGTACAAATCGAATTCAGTCACAAAATCTCCATTTAGTTTGATTCTTAGAAAAATCATGATTTTTATGGACGCTAATTTCAGACTTGGGTTCGAACTTTGGAAGCAGTTTTCTCAGGCTCTATGGTACCAAATGGGCTGAAATTTTAAACAGTGATAAGGAAAATGCTTCGAATCAAAATCAGTCTTTACATCTCCATCAAATTTAATTCTTAGAAAAATCATGATTCTTATGGACGCTTATTTCAGACTTGGATTCGAACTTTGGAAGCAGTTTTCTCTTGCTCTATGGTACCAAATGGGCTGAAATTTTGGAAAAGTGGTAAGAATCGTGGTAAAAATCGAATTCAAACACAAAATCTCCATCAAGAGGGATTTAAAAAAGATCATGATTTTAATGGACGCTTATTTCAGACTTGGGTTCGAACTTAAGAAGCAGTTTTCTCAGGCTGAATGGTACCAAATCGGCTAAAATTTTGGAAAAGTGGAAATAATTGTGGTACAAATCGAATTCAGTCACAAAATCTCCATTAAGTTTGATTCTTAGAAAAATCATGATTTTTATGGACGCTTATTTCAGATTTGGGTTCGACTTTTGGAAGCAGTTTTCTCAGGCTCGTTGGTACCAAATCGGCTAAAATTTTGGAAAAGTGGTAAGAATTGTGGTACAAATCGAATTCAGTCACAAAATCTCCATTAAGTTTGATTCTTAGAAAAATCATGATTTTTATGGACGATTATTTCAGACTTGGGTTCGAACTTTGGAAGCAGTTTTTTCTGGCTCTATGGTAACAAATCGGCTAAAATTTTGGAAAAGTGGTAAGAATCGTGGTACAAATCGAATTCAGTCACAAAATGTACATTGAGTTTGATTCTTAGAAAAATCATGATTCCTATTACCGCTTATTTCAGACTTGTGTTCAAACTTTGGAAGCAGTTTTCTCGGGCTGAATGGTACCAAATGGGCTGAAATATTGGAATAAATATAAAAATAGTTTTAAAAATCGAAATCAATCACAAAATTTCCATAAAGATCGACTCTTAGAAAAATCATGATTTTAATGGACGCCAATTTCGGACTTTGGAAGCAGTTTTCTCAGGCTCTATGGTACCAAATCCGCTGAAATTTTAAAAAAGGGGTAAGAATCGTGGTAAAAATCGAATTCAGTCACAAAATCTCCATTAAGTTTGATTCTTAGAAAAATCATGATTTTTATGGACGCTTTTTTCAGACGTGGGTTCGAACTTTGGAAGCAGTTTTTTCTGGCTCTATGGTACCAAATCAGCTAAAATTTTGGAAAAGTGGTAAGAATCGTGGTACAAATCGAATTCAGTCACAAAATCTCCATTAAGTTTGATTCTTAGAAAAATCATGATTCCTATGGCCGCTTATTTCAGACTTGGGTTCGAACTTTGGAAGCAGTTTTCTCAGGCTCTATGGTACCAAATGGGCTGAAATTTTGGAACAGTGATAAGGAAAATGCTTCGAATCAAAATCAGTGAAAGAAAAGTGGTAAGAATTGTGGTACAAATCGAATTCAGTCACAAAATCTCCATTAAGTTTGATTCTTAGAAAAATCATGATTCCTATGGCCGCTTATTTCAGACTTGGGTTCGAACTTTGGAAGCAGTTTTCTCAGGCTCTATGGTACCAAATGGGCTGAAATTTTGGAACAGTGATAAGGAAAATGCTTCGAATTAAAATCAGTGAAAGAAAATTGGTAAGAATTGTGGTACAAATCGAATTCAGTCACAAAATCTCCATTATGTTTGATTCTTAGAAAAATCATGATTCCTATGGCCGCTTATTTCAGACTTGGGTTCAAACTTTGGAAGCAGTTTTCTCGGGCTGAATGGTACCAAATGGGCTGAAATATTGGAATTAATATAAAAATAGTTTTAAAAATCGAAATCAATCACAAAATCTCCATAAAGATCGACTCTTAGAAAAATCATGATTTTAATGGACGCCAATTTCAGACTTTGGAAGCAGTTTTCTCAGGCTCTATGGTACCAAATCCGCTGAAATTTTAAAAAAGGGGTAAGAATCGTAGTACAAATCGAATTCAGTCACAAAATCTCCATTTAGTTTGATTCTTAGAAAAAACATAATTTTAATGGACGCTTATTTCAGACTTGGGTTCGAACTTTGGAAGCAGTTTTCTCAGGCTCGATTGTACCAAATCGGCTTAAATTTTGGAAAAGTGGTAAGAATCGTGGTAAAATCGAATTCAGTCACAAAATCTCCATTAAGTTTGATTCTTAGAAAAATCATGATTTTTATGGATGCTTATTTCAGACTTGGATTTGAACTTTGGAAGCAGTTTTTTCTGGCTCTATGGTACCAAATCAGCTTAAATTTTGGAAAAGTGGTGAGAATCGTGGAACAAATCGAATTCAGTCACAAAATCTCCATTAAGTTTGATTCTTAGAAAAATCATGATTCCTATGGCCGCTTATTTCAGACTTGGGTTCGAACTTTGGAAGCAGTTTTTTCTGGCTCTATGGTAACAAATCGGCTAAAATTTTGGAAAAGTGGTAAGAATTGTGGTACAAATCGAATTCAGTCACAAAATCTCCATTAAGTTTGATTCTTAGAAAAATCATGATTTTTATGGACGATTATTTCAGACTTGGGTTCGAACTTTGGAAGCAGTTTTTTCTGGCTCGATGGTACCAAATCGGCTAAAATTTTGGAAAAGTGGTAAGAATTGTGGTACAAATCGAATTCAGTCACAAAATCTCCATGTAGTTTGATTCTTAGAAAAATCATGATTTTTATGGACGATTATTTCAGACTTGGGTTCGAACTTTGGAAGCAGTTTTTTCTGGCTCTATGGTACCAAATCGGCTAAAATTTTGGAAAAGTGGTTAGAATCGTGGTACAAATCGAATTCAGTCACAAAATCTACATTGAGTTTGATTCTTCGAAAAATCATGATTTTTATGGACGCTTATTTCAGACTTGGGTTCGAACTTTGGAAGCAGTTTTTTCTGGCTCTATGATACCAAATGGGCTGAAATTTTGGAACAGTGTTAAGGAAAATGCTTCGAATCAAAATCAGTCTTAAAATCTCCATCAAATTTAATTCTTAGAAAAATCATGATTCTTATGGACGCTTATTTCAGACTTGGGTTCGAACTTTGGAAGCAGTTTTCTCTTGCTCTATGGTACCAAATGGGCTGACATTTTGGAAAAGTGGAAAGAATCGTGGTACAAATCGAATTCAGACACAAAATCTCCATCAAGAGGGATTTAAAAAAGATCATGATTTTAATGGACGCTAATTTCAGACTTTGGAAGCAGTTTTCTCAGGCTCTATGGTACCAAATCGGCTGAAATTTTGGAAAAGTGGTATTTATCGTGGTACAAATCGAATTCAGTCACAAAATCTACATTAAGTTTGATTCTTAGAAAAATCATGATTCCTATGGCCGCTTATTTCAGACTTGGGTTCGAACTTTGGAAGCAGTTTTCTTGGGCTGAATGGTACCAAATGGGCTGAAATATTGGAATAAATATAGATATAGTTGTAAAAATCGAAATCAATCACAAAATCTCCATAAAGATCGACTCTTAGAAAAATCATGATTTTAATGGACGCCAATTTCAGACTTTGGAAGCAGTTTTCTCAGGCTCTATGGTACCAAATCCGCTGAAATTTTGAAAAGTGGTAAGAATCGTGTTACAAATCGAATTCAGTCACAAAATCTCCATTTAGTTTGATTATTAGAAAAATCATGATTTTTATAGACGCTTATTTCAGACTTGGGTTCGACTTTTGGAAGCAGTTTTCTCAGGCTCGATGGTACCAAATCGGCTAAAATTTTGGAAAAGTGGTAAGAATTGTGGTACAAATCGAATTCAGTCACAAAATCTCCATTAAGTTTGATTCTTAGAAAAATCATGATTTTTATGAACGATTATTTCAGACTTGGGTTCGAACTTTGGAAGCAGTTTTTTCTGGCTCTATGGTAACAAATCGGCTAAAATTTTGGAAAAGTGGTAAGAATCGTGGTACAAATCGAATTCAGTCACAAAATCTACATTGAGTTTGATTCTTAGAAAAATCATGATTCCTATTACCGCTTATTTCAGACTTGGGTTCAAACTTTGGAAGCAGTTTTCTCGGGCTGAATGGTACCAAATCCGCTGAAATTTTAAAAAAGGGGTAAGAATCGTGGTACAAATCGAATTCAGTCACAAAATCTCCATTTAGTTTGATTCTTAGAAAAAACATAATTTTAATGGCCGCTTATTTCAGACTTGGGTTCGAACTTTGGAAGCAGTTTTCTCGGGCTGAATGGTACCAAATGGGCTGAAATATTGGAATAAATATAAAAATAGTTTTAAAAATCGAAATCAATCACAAAATCTCCATAAAGATCGACTCTTAGAAAAATCATGATTTTAATGGACGCCAATTTCAGACTTTGGAAGCAGTTTTCTCAGGCTCTATGGTACCAAATCCGCTGAAATTTTAAAAAAGGGGTAAGAATCGTGGTACAAATCGAATTCAGTCACAAAATCTCCATTTAGTTTGATTCTTAGAAAAAACATAATTTTAATGGACGCTTATTTCAGACTTGGGTTCGAACTTTGGAAGCAGTTTTCTCAGGCTCTATGGTACCAAATGGGCTGAAATTTTAAACAGTGATAAGGAAAATGCTTCGAATCAAAATCAGTCTTTAAATCTCCATCAAATTTAATTCTTAGAAAATTCATGATTCTTATGGACGCTTATTTCAGACTTGGATTCGAACTTTGGAAGAAGTTTTCTCTTGCTCTATGGTACCAAATGGGCTGAAATTTTGGAAAAGTGGTAAGAATCTTGGTACAAATCGAATTCAGTCACAAAATCTCCATTTAGTTTGATTCTTAGAAAAATCATGATTTTTATGGACGCTAATTTCAGACTTGGGTTCGAACTTTGGAAGCAGTTTTCTCAGGCTCTATGGTACCAAATGGGCTGAAATTTTAAACAGTGATAAGGAAAATGCTTCGAATCAAAATCAGTCTTTAAATCTCCATCAAATTTAATTCTTAGAAAAATCATGATTCTTATGGACGCTTATTTCAGACTTGGATTCGAACTTTGGAAGCAGTTTTCTCTTGCTCTATGGTACCAAATGGGCTGAAATTTTGGAAAAGTGGTAAGAATCGTGGTAAAAATCGAATTCAGACACAAAATCTCCATCAAGAGGGATTTAAAAAAGATCATGATTTTAATGGACGCTAATTTCAGACTTGGGTTCGAACTTAAGAAGCAGTTTTCTCAGGCTGAATGGTACCAAATCGGCTAAAATTTTGGAAAAGTGGAAATAATTGTGGTACAAATCGAATTCAGTCACAAAATCTCCATTAAGTTTGATTCTTAGAAAAATCATGATTCCTATGGCCGCTTATTTCAGACTTGGGTTCGAACTTTGGAAGCAGTTTTCTCAGGCTCTATGGTACCAAATCCGCTGAAGTTTTGAAAAGTGGTAAGAATCGTGTTACAAATCGAATTCAGTCACAAAATCTCCATTTAGTTTGATTCTTAGAAAAATCATGATTTTTATGGACGCTTATTTCAGACTTGGGTTCGACTTTTGGAAGCAGTTTTCTCAGGCTCGTTGGTACCAAATCGGCTAAAATTTTGGAAAAGTGGTAAGAATTGTGGTACAAATCAAATTCAGTCACAAAATCTCCATTAAGTTTGATTCTTAGAAAAATCATGATTTTTATGGACGATTATTTCAGACTTGGGTTCGAACTTTGGAAGCAGTTTTTTTGGCTATATGGTAACAAATCGGCTAAAATTTTGGAAAAGTGGTAAGAATCGTGGTACAAATCGAATTCAGTCACAAAATGTACATTGAGTTTGATTCTTAGAAAAATCATGATTCCTATTACCGCTTATTTCAGACTTGGGTTCAAACTTTGGAAGCAGTTTTCTCGGGCTCTATGGTACCAAATCAGCTAAAATTTTGGAAAAGTGATAAGAATCGTGGTACAAATCGAATTCAGTCACAAAATCTCCATAAAGTTGGATTAAATCAAAATCATGATTTTAATGGACGCTAATTTAAGACTTGGGTTCGAACTTTGGAAGCAGTTTTCTCAGGCTCTATGGTACCAAATCGGCTGAAATTTTGGAAAAGTGGTATTTATCGTGGTACAAATCGAATTCAGTCACAAAATCTACATTAAATTTGATTCTTAGAAAAATCATGATTCCTATGGCCGCTTATTTCAGACTTGGGTTTGAACTTTGGAAGCAGTTTTCTCGGGCTGAATGGTACCAAATGGGCTGAAATATTGGAATAAATATAAAAATAGTTGTAAAAATCGAAATCAATCACAAAATCTTCATAAAGATCGACTCTTAGAAAAATCATGATTTTAATGGACGCCAATTTCAGACTTTGGAAGCAGTTTTCTCAGGCTCTATGGTACCAAATCGCGGATATTTTGGAAAAGTGGTAAGAATCTTGGTACAAATCGAATTCAGTCACAAAATCTCCATTTAGTTTGATTCTTAGAAAAATCATGATTTTTATGGACGCTAATTTCAGACTTGGGTTCGAACTTTGGAAGCAGTTTTCTCAGGCTCTATGGTACCAAATGGGCTGAAATTTTAAACAGTGATAAGGAAAATGCTTCGAATCAAAATCAGTCTTTACATCTCCATCAAATTTAATTCTTAGAAAAATCATGATTCTTATGGACGCTTATTTCAGACTTGGATTCGAACTTTGGAAGCAGTTTTCTCTTGCTCTATGGTACCAAATGGGCTGAAATTTTGGAAAAGTGGTAAGAATCGTGGTAAAAATCGAATTCAAACACAAAATCTCCATCAAGAGGGATTTAAAAAAGATCATGATTTTAATGGACGCTTATTTCAGACTTGGGTTCGAACTTAAGAAGCAGTTTTCTCAGGCTGAATGGTACCAAATCGGCTAAAATTTTGGAAAAGTGGAAATAATTGTGGTACAAATCGAATTCAGTCACAAAATCTCCATTAAGTTTGATTCTTAGAAAAATCATGATTTTTATGGACGCTTATTTCAGATTTGGGTTCGACTTTTGGAAGCAGTTTTCTCAGGCTCGTTGGTACCAAATCGGCTAAAATTTTGGAAAAGTGGTAAGAATTGTGGTACAAATCGAATTCAGTCACAAAATCTCCATTAAGTTTGATTCTTAGAAAAATCATGATTTTTATGGACGATTATTTCAGACTTGGGTTCGAACTTTGGAAGCAGTTTTTTCTGGCTCTATGGTAACAAATCGGCTAAAATTTTGGAAAAGTGGTAAGAATCGTGGTACAAATCGAATTCAGTCACAAAATGTACATTGAGTTTGATTCTTAGAAAAATCATGATTCCTATTACCGCTTATTTCAGACTTGGGTTCAAACTTTGGAAGCAGTTTTCTCGGGCTGAATGGTACCAAATGGGCTGAAATATTGGAATAAATATAAAAATAGTTTTAAAAATCGAAATCAATCACAAAATTTCCATAAAGATCGACTCTTAGAAAAATCATGATTTTAATGGACGCCAATTTCGGACTTTGGAAGCAGTTTTCTCAGGCTCTATGGTACCAAATCCGCTGAAATTTTAAAAAAGGGGTAAGAATCGTGGTAAAAATCGAATTCAGTCACAAAATCTCCATTAAGTTTGATTCTTAGAAAAATCATGATTTTTATGGACGCTTTTTTCAGACGTGGGTTCGAACTTTGGAAGCAGTTTTTTCTGGCTCTATGGTACCAAATCAGCTAAAATTTTGGAAAAGTGGTAAGAATCGTGGTACAAATCGAATTCAGTCACAAAATCTCCATTAAGTTTGATTCTTAGAAAAATCATGATTCCTATGGCCGCTTATTTCAGACTTGGGTTCGAACTTTGGAAGCAGTTTTCTCAGGCTCTATGGTACCAAATGGGCTGAAATTTTGGAACAGTGATAAGGAAAATGCTTCGAATCAAAATCAGTGAAAGAAAAGTGGTAAGAATTGTGGTACAAATCGAATTCAGTCACAAAATCTCCATTAAGTTTGATTCTTAGAAAAATCATGATTCCTATGGCCGCTTATTTCAGACTTGGGTTCGAACTTTGGAAGCAGTTTTCTCAGGCTCTATGGTACCAAATGGGCTGAAATTTTGGAACAGTGATAAGGAAAATGCTTCGAATTAAAATCAGTGAAAGAAAATTGGTAAGAATTGTGGTACAAATCGAATTCAGTCACAAAATCTCCATTAAGTTTGATTCTTAGAAAAATCATGATTCCTATGGCCGCTTATTTCAGACTTGGGTTCAAACTTTGGAAGCAGTTTTCTCGGGCTGAATGGTACCAAATGGGCTGAAATATTGGAATTAATATAAAAATAGTTTTAAAAATCGAAATCAATCACAAAATCTCCATAAAGATCGACTCTTAGAAAAATCATGATTTTAATGGACGCCAATTTCAGACTTTGGAAGCAGTTTTCTCAGGCTCTATGGTACCAAATCCGCTGAAATTTTAAAAAAGGGGTAAGAATCGTGGTACAAATCGAATTCAGTCACAAAATCTCCATTTAGTTTGATTCTTAGAAAAAACATAATTTTAATGGACGCTTATTTCAGACTTGGGTTCGAACTTTGGAAGCAGTTTTCTCAGGCTCGATTGTACCAAATCGGCTTAAATTTTGGAAAAGTGGTAAGAATCGTGGTAAAATCGAATTCAGTCACAAAATCTCCATTAAGTTTGATTCTTAGAAAAATCATGATTTTTATGGATGCTTATTTCAGACTTGGGTTCGAACTTTGGAAGCAGTTTTTTCTGGCTCTATGGTACCAAATCAGCTTAAATTTTGGAAAAGTGGTGAGAATCGTGGTACAAATCGAATTCAGTCACAAAATCTCCATTAAGTTTGATTCTTAGAAAAATCATGATTCCTATGGCCGCTTATTTCAGACTTGGGTTCGAACTTTGGAAGCAGTTTTTTCTGGCTCTATGGTAACAAATCGGCTAAAATTTTGGAAAAGTGGTAAGAATTGTGGTACAAATCGAATTCAGTCACAAAATCTCCATTAAGTTTGATTCTTAGAAAAATCATGATTTTTATGGACGATTATTTCAGACTTGGGTTCGAACTTTGGAAGCAGTTTTTTCTGGCTCGATGGTACCAAATCGGCTAAAATTTTGGAAAAGTGGTAAGAATTGTGGTACAAATCGAATTCAGTCACAAAATCTCCATGTAGTTTGATTCTTAGAAAAATCATGATTTTTATGGACGATTATTTCAGACTTGGGTTCAAACTTTGGAAGCAGTTTTTTCTGGCTCTATGGTACCAAATCGGCTAAAATTTTGGAAAAGTGGTTAGAATCGTGGTACAAATCGAATTCAGTCACAAAATCTACATTGAGTTTGATTCTTCGAAAAATCATGATTTTTATGGACGCTTATTTCAGACTTGGGTTCGAACTTTGGAAGCAGTTTTTTCTGGCTCTATGATACCAAATGGGCTGAAATTTTGGAACAGTGTTAAGGAAAATGCTTCGAATCAAAATCAGTCTTAAAATCTCCATCAAATTTAATTCTTAGAAAAATCATGATTCTTATGGACGCTTATTTCAGACTTGGGTTCGAACTTTGGAAGCAGTTTTCTCTTGCTCTATGGTACCAAATGGGCTGACATTTTGGAAAAGTGGAAAGAATCGTGGTACAAATCGAATTCAGACACAAAATCTCCATCAAGAGGGATTTAAAAAAGATCATGATTTTAATGGACGCTAATTTCAGACTTTGGAAGCAGTTTTCTCAGGCTCTATGGTACCAAATCGGCTGAAATTTTGGAAAAGTGGTATTTATCGTGGTACAAATCGAATTCAGTCACAAAATCTACATTAAGTTGTATTCTTAGAAAAATCATGATTCCTATGGCCGCTTATTTCAGACTTGGGTTCGAACTTTGGAAGCAGTTTTCTTGGGCTGAATGGTACCAAATGGGCTGAAATATTGGAATAAATATAAAAATAGTTGTAAAAATCGAAATCAATCACAAAATCTCCATAAAGATCGACTCTTAGAAAAATCATGATTTTAATGGACGCCAATTTCAGACTTTGGAAGCAGTTTTCTCAGGCTCTATGGTACCAAATCCGCTGAAATTTTGAGAAGTGGTAAGAATCGTGTTACAAATCGAATTCAGTCACAAAATCTCCATTAAGTTTGATTCTTAGAAAAATCATGATTTTTATGGACGCTTATTTCAGACTTGGGTTCGACTTTTGGAAGCAGTTTTCTCAGGCTCGATGGTACCAAATCGGCTAAAATTTTGGAAAAGTGGTAAGAATTGTGGTACAAATCGAATTCAGTCACAAAATTTCCATTAAGTTTGATTCTTAGAAAAATCATGATTTTTATGGACGATTATTTCAGACTTGGGTTCGAACTTTGGAAGCAGTTTTTTCTGGCTCTATGATACCAAATGGGCTGAAATTTTGGAACATTGATAAGGAAAATGCTTCGAATCAAAATCAGTCTTAAAATCTCCATCAAATTTAATTCTTAGAAAAATCATGATTCTTATGGACGCTTATTTCAGACTTGGGTTCGAACTTTGGAAGCAGTTTTCTCTTGCTCTATGGTACCAAATGGGCTGACATTTTGGAAAAGTGGAAAGAATCGTGGTACAAATCGAATTCAGACACAAAATCTCCATCAAGAGGGATTTAAAAAAGATCATGATTTTAATGGACGCTAATTTCAGACTTTGGAAGCAGTTTTCTCAGGCTCTATGGTACCAAATCCGCTGAAATTTTGGAAAAGTGGTAAGAATCATGGAACAAATCGAATTCAGTCACAAAATCTGCATTAAGTTTGATTCTTAGGAAAATCATGATTTTTATGGACGATTATTTCAGACTTGGGTTCGAACTTTGGAAGCAGTTTTTTCTGGCTCTATGGTACCAAATGAGCTGAAATATTGGAATAAATATAAAAATAGTAGTGTCAATCGAAATCAATCACGAAATCTCCATAAAGATTGACTCTGAGAAAAAACATAATTTTAATGGACGCTAATTTCAGACTTGGGTTCGAACTTTGGAAGCAGTTTTCTCAGGCTCGATTGTACCAAATCGGCTTAAATTTTGGAAAAGTGGTCAGTATCGTGGTACAAATCGAATTCAGTCACAAAATCTCCATTAAGTTTGATTCTAAGAAAAATCATGATTCTTATGGACGCTTATTTCAGACTTGGGTTCGAACTTTGGAAGCAGTTTTCTCTTGCTCTATGGTACCAAATGGGCTGACATTTTGGAAAAGTGGAAAGAATCGTGGTACAAATCGAATTCAGACACAAAATCTCCATCAAGAGGGATTTAAAAAAGATCATGATTTTAATGGACGCTAATTTCAGACTTTGGAAGCAGTTTTCTCAGGCTCGATTGTACCAAATCGGCTTAAATTTTGGAAAATAGGTAAGTATCGTGGTACAAATCGAATTCAGTCACAAAATCTCCATTAAGTTTGATTCTTAGAAAAATCATGATTTTTATGGACGATTATTTCAGACTTGGGTTCAAACTTTGGAAGCAGTTTTTTCTGGCTCTATGGTACCAAATCGGCTAAAATTTTGGAAAAGTGGTTAGAATTGTGGTACAAATCGAATTCAGTCACAAAATCTCCATTAAGTTTGATTCTTAGAAAAATCATGATTTTTATGGACGATTATTTCAGACTTGGGTTCGAACTTTGGAAGCAGTTTTTTCTGGCTCGATGGTACCAAATCGGCTAAAATTTTGGAAAAGTGGTAAGAATTGTGGTACAAATCGAATTCAGTCACAAAATCTCCATGTAGTTTGATTCTTAGAAAAATCATGATTTTTATGGACGATTATTTCAGACTTGGGTTCAAACTTTGGAAGCAGTTTTTTCTGGCTCTATGGTACCAAATCGGCTAAAATTTTGGAAAAGTGGTTAGAATCGTGGTACAAATCGAATTCAGTCACAAAATCTACATTGAGTTTGATTCTTCGAAAAATCATGATTTTTATGGACGCTTATTTCAGACTTGGGTTCGAACTTTGGAAGCAGTTTTTTCTGGCTCTATGATACCAAATGGGCTGAAATTTTGGAACAGTGTTAAGGAAAATGCTTCGAATCAAAATCAGTCTTAAAATCTCCATCAAATTTAATTCTTAGAAAAATCATGATTCTTATGGACGCTTATTTCAGACTTGGGTTCGAACTTTGGAAGCAGTTTTCTCTTGCTCTATGGTACCAAATGGGCTGACATTTTGGAAAAGTGGAAAGAATCGTGGTACAAATCGAATTCAGACACAAAATCTCCATCAAGAGGGATTTAAAAAAGATCATGATTTTAATGGACGCTAATTTCAGACTTTGGAAGCAGTTTTCTCAGGCTCTATGGTACCAAATCGGCTGAAATTTTGGAAAAGTGGTATTTATCGTGGTACAAATCGAATTCAGTCACAAAATCTACATTAAGTTGTATTCTTAGAAAAATCATGATTCCTATGGCCGCTTATTTCAGACTTGGGTTCGAACTTTGGAAGCAGTTTTCTTGGGCTGAATGGTACCAAATGGGCTGAAATATTGGAATAAATATAAAAATAGTTGTAAAAATCGAAATCAATCACAAAATCTCCATAAAGATCGACTCTTAGAAAAATCATGATTTTAATGGACGCCAATTTCAGACTTTGGAAGCAGTTTTCTCAGGCTCTATGGTACCAAATCCGCTGAAATTTTGAGAAGTGGTAAGAATCGTGTTACAAATCGAATTCAGTCACAAAATCTCCATTAAGTTTGATTCTTAGAAAAATCATGATTTTTATGGACGCTTATTTCAGACTTGGGTTCGACTTTTGGAAGCAGTTTTCTCAGGCTCGATGGTACCAAATCGGCTAAAATTTTGGAAAAGTGGTAAGAATTGTGGTACAAATCGAATTCAGTCACAAAATTTCCATTAAGTTTGATTCTTAGAAAAATCATGATTTTTATGGACGATTATTTCAGACTTGGGTTCGAACTTTGGAAGCAGTTTTTTCTGGCTCTATGATACCAAATGGGCTGAAATTTTGGAACATTGATAAGGAAAATGCTTCGAATCAAAATCAGTCTTAAAATCTCCATCAAATTTAATTCTTAGAAAAATCATGATTCTTATGGACGCTTATTTCAGACTTGGGTTCGAACTTTGGAAGCAGTTTTCTCTTGCTCTATGGTACCAAATGGGCTGACATTTTGGAAAAGTGGAAAGAATCGTGGTACAAATCGAATTCAGACACAAAATCTCCATCAAGAGGGATTTAAAAAAGATCATGATTTTAATGGACGCTAATTTCAGACTTTGGAAGCAGTTTTCTCAGGCTCTATGGTACCAAATCCGCTGAAATTTTGGAAAAGTGGTAAGAATCATGGAACAAATCGAATTCAGTCACAAAATCTGCATTAAGTTTGATTCTTAGGAAAATCATGATTTTTATGGACGATTATTTCAGACTTGGGTTCGAACTTTGGAAGCAGTTTTTTCTGGCTCTATGGTACCAAATGAGCTGAAATATTGGAATAAATATAAAAATAGTAGTGTCAATCGAAATCAATCACGAAATCTCCATAAAGATTGACTCTGAGAAAAAACATAATTTTAATGGACGCTAATTTCAGACTTGGGTTCGAACTTTGGAAGCAGTTTTCTCAGGCTCGATTGTACCAAATCGGCTTAAATTTTGGAAAAGTGGTCAGTATCGTGGTACAAATCGAATTCAGTCACAAAATCTCCATTAAGTTTGATTCTAAGAAAAATCATGATTCTTATGGACGCTTATTTCAGACTTGGGTTCGAACTTTGGAAGCAGTTTTCTCTTGCTCTATGGTACCAAATGGGCTGACATTTTGGAAAAGTGGAAAGAATCGTGGTACAAATCGAATTCAGACACAAAATCTCCATCAAGAGGGATTTAAAAAAGATCATGATTTTAATGGACGCTAATTTCAGACTTTGGAAGCAGTTTTCTCAGGCTCGATTGTACCAAATCGGCTTAAATTTTGGAAAATAGGTAAGTATCGTGGTACAAATCGAATTCAGTCACAAAATCTCCATTAAGTTTGATTCTTAGAAAAATCATGATTCCTATGGACGCTAATTTCAGACTTGGGTTCGAACTAAAGAAGCAGTTTTCTCAGGCTGAATGGTACCAAATGGGCTGATATATTGGAATAAATATAAAAATACTTGTAAAAATCGAAATCAATCACAAAATCTCCATCAAGAGGGATTTAAAAAAGATCATGATTTTAATGGACGCTTATTTCAGACTTGGGTTCGAACGTTGGAAGCAGTTTTTTCTGGCTCTATGGTACCAAATCAGCTAAAATTTTGGAAAAGTGGTGAGAATCCTGGTACAAATCGAATTCAGTCACAAAATCTCCATTAAGTTTGATTCTTAGAAAAATCATGATTCCTATGGCCGCTTATTTCAGACTTGGGTTCGAACTTTGGAAGCAGTTTTCTCAGGCTCTATGGTACCAAATCCGCTGAAATTTTGAAAAGTGGTAAGAATCGTGTTACAAATCGAGTTCAGTCACAAAATCTCCATTTAGTTTGATTCTTAGAAAAATCATGATTTTTATGGACGCTTATTTCAGACTTGGGTTCGACTTTTGGAAGCAGTTTTCTCAGGCTCGATGGTACCAAATCGGCTAAAATTTTGGAAAAGTGGTAAGAATTGTGGTACAAATCGAATTCAGTCACAAAATCTCCATTAAGTTTGATTCTTAGAAAAATCATGATTTTTATGGACGATTATTTCAGACTTGGGTTCGAACTTTGGAAGCAGTTTTTTCTGGCTCTATGGTACCAAATCGGCTAAAATTTTGGAAAAGTGGTGAGAATCGTGGTACAAATCGAATTCAGTCACAAAATCTACATTGAGTTTGATACTTAGAAAAATCATGATTTTTATGGACGCTAATTTCAGACTTGGGTTCGAACTTTGGAAGCAGTTTTCTCAGGCTCTATGGTACCAAATGGGCTGAAATTTTAAACAGTGATAAGGAAAATGCTTCGAATCAAAATCAGTCTTTAAATCTCCATCAAATTTAATTCTTAGAAAAATCATGATTCTTATGGACGCTTATTTCAGACTTGGGTTCGAACTTTGGAAGCAGTTTTCTCTTGCTCTATGGTACCAAATGGGCTGAAATTTTGGAAAAGTGGTAAGAATCGTGGTACAAATCGAATTCAGACACAAAATCTCCATCAAGAGGGATTTAAAAAAGATCATGATTTTAATGGACGCTTATTTCAGACTTGTCTTCGAACTTTGGAAGCAGTTTTTTCTGGCTCTATGGTACCAAATCAGCTAAAATTTTGGAAAAGTGGTGAGAATCCTGGTACAAATCGAATTCAGTCACAAAATCTCCATTAAGTTTGATTCTTAGAAAAATCATGATTCCTATGGCCGCTTATTTCAGACTTGGGTTCGAACTTTGGAAGCAGTTTTCTCAGGCTCTATGGTACCAAATCCGCTGAAATTTTGAAAAGTGGTAAGAATCGTGTTACAAATCGAGTTCAGTCACAAAATCTCCATTTAGTTTGATTCTTAGAAAAATCATGATTTTTATGGACGCTTATTTCAGACTTGGGTTCGACTTTTGGAAGCAGTTTTCTCAGGCTCGATGGTACCAAATCGGCTAAAATTTTGGAAAAGTGGTAAGAATTGTGGTACAAATCGAATTCAGTCACAAAATCTCCATTAAGTTTGATTCTTAGAAAAATCATGATTTTTATGGACGATTATTTCAGACTTGGGTTCGAACTTTGGAAGCAGTTTTTTCTGGCTCTATGGTACCAAATCGGCTAAAATTTTGGAAAAGTGGTAAGAATCGTGGTACAAATCGAATTCAGTCACAAAATCTACATTGAGTTTGATTCTTAGAAAAATCATGATTCCTATTACCGCTTATTTCAGACTTGGGTTCAAACTTTGGAAGCAGTTTTCTCGGGCTGAATGGTACCAAATGGGCTGAAATATTGGAATAAATATAAAAATAGTTTTAAAAATCGAAATCAATCACAAAATCTCCATAAAGATCGACTCTTAGAAAAATCATGATTTTAATGGACGCCAATTTCAGACTTTGGAAGCAGTTTTCTCAGGCTCTATGGTACCAAATCCGCTGAAATTTTAAAAAAGGGGTAAGAATCGTGGTACAAATCGAATTCAGTCACAAAATCTCCATTTAGTTTGATTCTTAGAAAAAACATAATTTTAATGGACGCTTATTTCAGACTTGGGTTCGAACTTTGGAAGCAGTTTTCTCAGGCTCGATTGTACCAAATCGGCTTAAATTTTGGAAAAGTGGTAAGAATCGTGGTAAAATCGAATTCAGTCACAAAATCTCCATTAAGTTTGATTCTTAGAAAAATCATGATTTTTATGGATTCTTATTTCAGACTTGGGTTCGAACTTTGGAAGCAGTTTTTTCTGGCTCTATGGTACCAAATCAGCTAAAATTTTGGAAAAGTGGCGAGAATCGTGGTACAAATCGAATTCAGTCACAAAATCTCCATTAAGTTTGATTCTTAGAAAAATCATGATTCCTATGGCCGCTTATTTCAGACTTGGGTTCGAACTTTGGAAGCAGTTTTCTCAGGCTCTATGGTACCAAATGGGCTGAAATTTTGGAAAAGTGATAAGAATCGTGGTACAAATCAAATTCAGTCACAAAATCTCCATAAAGTTGGATTAAATCAAAATCATGATTTTAATGGACGCTAATTTAAGACTTAGGTTCGAACTTTGGAAGCAGTTTTCTCAGGCTCTATGGTACCAAATCGGCTGAAATTTTTGAAAAGTGGTATTTATGGTGGTACAAATCGAATTCAGTCACAAAATCTACATTAAGTTTGATTCTTAGAAAAATCATGATTCCTATGGCCGCTTATTTCAGACTTGGGTTTGAACTTTGGAAGCAGTTTTCTCGGGCTGAATGGTACCAAATGGGCTGAAATATTGGAATAAATATAAAAATAGTTGTAAAAATCGAAATCAATCACAAAATCTCCATAAAGATCGACTCTTAGAAAAATCATGATTTTAATGGACGCCAATTTCAGACTTTGGAAGCAGTTTTCTCAGGCTCTATGGTACCAAATCGCGGATATTTTGGAAAAGTGGTAAGAATCGTGGTAAAATCGAATTCAGTCACAAAATCTCCATTAAGTTTGATTCTTAGAAAAATCATGATTTTTATGGATGCTTATTTCAGACTTGGGTTCGAACTTTGGAAGCAGTTTTCTCAGGCTCTATGGTACCAAATCGCGGATATTTTGGAAAAGTGGTAAGAATCGTGGTAAAATCGAATTCAGTCACAAAATCTCCATTAAGTTTGATTCTTAGAAAAATCATGATTCCTATGGCCGCTTATTTCAGACTTGGGTTCGAACTTTGGAAGCAGTTTTCTCGGGCTGAATGGTACCAAATGGGCTGAAATATTGGAATGAATATAAAAATAGTTGTAAAAATCGAAATCAATCACAAAATCTCCATAAAGATCGACTCTTAGAAAAATCATGATTTTAATGGACGCCACTTTCAGACTTTGGAAGCAGTTTTCTCAGGCTCTATGGTACCAAATGGGCTGAAATTTTAAACAGTGATAAGGAAAATGCTTCGAATCAAAATCAGTCTTTAAATCTCCATCAAATTTAATTCTTAGAAAAATCATGATTCTTATGGACGCTTATTTCAGACTTGGGTTCGAACTTTGGAAGCAGTTTTCTCAGGCTCGATGGTACCAAATCGGCTAAAATTTTGGAAAAGTGGTAAGAATTGTGGTACAAATCGAATTCAGTCACAAAATCTCCATTAAGTTTGATTCTTAGAAAAATCATGATTTTTATGGACGATTATTTCAGACTTGGGTTCGAACTTTGGAAGCAGTTTTTTCTGGCTCTATGGTACCAAATCGGCTAAAATTTTGGAAAAGTGGTAAGAATCGTGGTACAAATCGAATTCAGTCACAAAATCTACATTGAGTTTGATTCTTAGAAAAATCATGATTTTTATGGACGCTAATTTCAGACTTGGGTTGGAACTTTGGAAGCAGTTTTCTCAGGCTCTATGGTACCAAATGGGCTGTAATTTTAAACAGTGATAAGGAAAATTCTTCGAATCAAAATCAGTCTTTAAATCTCCATCAAATTTAATTCTTAGAAAAATCATGATTCTTATGGACGCTTATTTCAGACTTGGGTTCGAACTTTGGAAGCAGTTTTCTCTTGCTCTATGGTACCAAATGGGCTGAAATTTTGGAAAAGTGGTAAGAATCGTGGTACAAATCGAATTCAGACACAAAATCTCCATCAAGAGGGATTTAAAAAAGATCATGATTTTAATGGACGCTAATTTCAGACTTGGGTTCGAACTTAAGAAGCAGTTTTCTCAGGCTGAATGGTACCAAATCGGCTAAAATTTTGGAAAAGTGGAAATAATTGTGGTACAAATCGAATTCAGTCACAAAATCTCCATTAAGTTTGATTCTTAGAAAAATCATGATTCCTATGGCCGCTTATTTCAGACTTGGGTTCGAACTTTGGAAGCAGTTTTCTCAGGCTCTATGGTACCAAATCCGCTGAAATTTTGAAAAGTGGTAAGAATCGTGTTACAAATCGAATTCAGTCACAAAATCTCCATTTAGTTTGATTATTAGAAAAATCATGATTTTTATGGACGCTTATTTCAGACTTGGGTTCGACTTTTGGAAGCAGTTTTCTCAGGCTCGATGGTACCAAATCGGCTAAAATTTTGGAAAAGTGGTAAGAATTGTGGTACAAATCGAATTCAGTCACAAAATCTCCATTAAGTTTGATTCTTAGAAAAATCATGATTTTTATGGACGATTATTTCAGACTTGGGTTCGAACTTTGGAAGCAGTTTTTTCTGGCTCTATGGTAACAAATCGGCTTAAATTTTGGAAAAGTGGTAAGAATCGTGATACAAATCGAATTCAGTCACAAAATCTACATTGAGTTTGATTCTTAGAAAAATCATGATTCCTATTACCGCTTATTTCAGACTTGGGTTCAAACTTTGGAAGCAGTTTTCTCGGGCTGAATGGTACCAAATGGGCTGAAATATTGGAATAAATATAAAAATAGTTTTAAAAATCGAAATCAATCACAAAATCTCCATAAAGATCGACTCTTAGAAAAATCATGATTTTAATGGACGCCAATTTCAGACTTTGGAAGCAGTATTCTCAGGCTCTATGGTACCAAATCCGCTGAAATTTTAAAAAAGGGGTAAGAATCGTGGTACAAATCGAATTCAGTCACAAAATCTCCATTTAGTTTGATTCTTAGAAAAAACATAATTTTAATGGACGCTTATTTCAGACTTGGGTTCGAACTTTGGAAGCAGTTTTCTCAGGCTCGATTGTACCAAATCGGCTTAAATTTTGGAAAAGTGGTAAGAATCGTGGTAAAATCGAATTCAACAGTGATAAGGAAAATGCTTCGAATCAAAATCAGTGAAAGAATAGTGGTAAGAATTGTGGTACAAATCGAATTCAGTCACAAAATCTCCATTTAGTTTGATTCTTAGAAAAATCATGATTTTTATGGACGATTATTTCAGACTTGGGTTCGAACTTTGGAAGCAGTTTTTTCTGGCTCTATGGTACCAAATCCGCTGAAATTTTAAAAAAGGGGTAAGAATCGTGGTACAAATCGAATTCAGTCACAAAATCTCCATTAAGTTTGATTCTTAGAAAAATCATGATTTTTATGGACGCTTATTTCAGACTTGGGTTCGAACTTTGGAAGCAGTATTTTCTGGCTCTATGGTACCAAATCAGCTAAAATTTTGGAAAAGTGGTGAGAATCGTGGTACAAATCGAATTCAGTCACAAAATCTCCATTAAGTTTGATTCTTAGAAAAATCATGATTCCTATGGCCGTTTATTTCAGACTTGGGTTCGAACTTTGGAAGCAGTTTTCTCAGGCTCTATGGTACCAAATGGGCTGAAATTTTGGAACAGTGATAAGGAAAATGCTTCGAATCAAAATCAGTGGAAGAATAGTGGTAAGAATTGTGGTACAAATCGAATTCAGTCACAAAATCTCCATTTAGTTTGATTCTTAGAAAAATCATGATTTTAATGGACGCCAATTTCAGACTTTGGAAGCAGTTTTCTCAGGCTCTATGGTACCAAATCCGCTGAAATTTTTAAAAAGGGGTAAGAATCGTGGTACAAATCGTATTCAGTCACAAAATCTCCATTTAGTTTGATTCTTAGAAAAAACATAATTTTAATGGACGCTTATTTCAGACTTGGGTGCGACTTTTGGAAGCAGTTTTCTCAGGCTCGATGGTACCAAATCGGCTAAAATTTTGGAAAAGTGGTAAGAATTGTGGTACAAATCGAATTCAGTCACAAAATCTCCATTAAGTTTGATTCTTAGAAAAATCATGATTCCTATGGCCGCTTATTTCAGACTTGGGTTCGAACTTTGGAAGCAGTTTTCTCAGGCTCTATGGTACCAAATCCGCTGAAATTTTGAAAAGTGGTAAGAATCGTGTTACAAATCGAATTCAGTCACAAAATCTCCATTTAGTTTGATTCTTAGAAAAATCATGATTTTTATGGACGCTTATTTCAGACTTGGGTTCGACTTTTGGAAGCAGTTTTCTCAGGCTCGATGGTACCAAATCGGCTAAAATTTTGGAAAAGTGGTAAGAATTGTGGTACAAATCGAATTCAGTCACAAAATCTCCATTAAGTTTGATTCTTAGAAAAATCATGATTCCTATGGCCGCTTATTTCAGACTTGGGTTCGAACTTTGGAAGCAGTTTTCTCAGGCTCTATGGTACCAAATCCGCTGAAATTTTGAAAAGTGGTAAGAATCGTGTTACAAATCGAATTCAGTCACAAAATCTCCATTTAGTTTGATTCTTAGAAAAATCATGATTTTTATGGACGCTTATTTCAGACTTGGGTTCAAACTTTGGAAGCAGTTTTCTCGGGCTGAATGGTACCAAATGGGCTGAAATATTGGAATAAATATAAAAATAGTTTTAAAAATCGAAATCAATCACAAAATCTCCATAAAGATCGACTCTTAGAAAAATCATGATTTTAATGGACGCCAATTTCAGACTTTGGAAGCAGTTTTCTCAGGCTCTATCGTACCAAATCCGCTGAAATTTTAAAAAAAGGGTAAGAATCGTGGTTCAAATCGAATTCAGTCACAAAATCTCCATTTAGTTTGATTCTTAGAAAAAACATAATTTTAATGGACGCTTATTTCAGACTTGGGTTCGAACTTTGGAAGCAGTTTTCTCAGGCTCGATTGTACCAAATCGGCTTAAATTTTGGAAAAGTGGTAAGAATCGTGGTACAAATCGAATTCAGTCACAAAATCTCCATTTAGTTTGATTCTTAGAAAAATCATGATTTTTATGGACGCTTATTTCAGACTTGGGTTCGAACTTTGGAAGCAGTTTTTTCTGGCTCTATGGTACCAAATCCGCTGAAATTTTAAAAAAGGGGTAAGAATCGTGGTACAAATCGAATTCAGTCACAAAATCTCCATTTAGTTTGATTCTTAGAAAAAACATAATTTTAATGGACGCTTATTTCAGACTTGGGTTCGAACTTTGGAAGCAGTTTTCTCAGGCTCGATTGTACCAAATCGGCTTAAATTTTGGAAAAGTGGTAAGAATCGTGGTACAAATCGAATTCAGTCACAAAATCTCCATTAAGTTTGATTCTTAGAAAAATCATGATTTTTATGGACGCTTATTTCAGACTTGGGTTCGAACTTTGGAAGCAGTTTTCTCAGGCTCGATTGTACCAAATCGGCTTAAATTTTGGAAAAGTGGTAAGAATCGTGGTACAAATCGAATTCAGTCACAAAATCTCCATTAAGTTTGATTCTTAGAAAAATCATGATTCCTATGGCCGCTTATTTCAGACTTGGGTTCGAACTTTGGAAGCAGTTTTCTCAGGCTCTATGGTACCAAATCCGCTGAAATTTTGAAAAGTGGTAAGAATCGTGTTACAAATCGAATTCAGTCACAAAATCTCCATTTAGTTTGATTCTTAGAAAAATCATGATATTTATGGACGCTTATTTCAGACTTGGGTTCAAACTTTGGAAGCAGTTTTCTCGGGCTGAATGGTACCAAATGGGCTGAAATATTGGAATAAATATAAAAATAGTTTTAAAAATCGAAATCAATCACAAAATCTCCATAAAGATCGACTCTTAGAAAAATCATGATTTTTATGGACGCTTATTTCAGACTTGGGTTCGAACTTTGGAAGCAGTTTTCTCAGGCTCGATTGTACCAAATCGGCTTAAATTTTGGAAAAGTGGTAAGAATCGTGGTACAAATCGAATTCAGTCAAAAAATCTCCATAAAGTTTGATTCTTAGAAAAATCATGATTTTTACGGACGCTTATTTCAGACTTGGGTTCGAACTTTGGAAGGAGTTTTCTCAGGCTCGATGGTACCAAATCGGCTAAAATTTTGGAAAAGTGGTAAGAATCGTGGTACAAATCGAATTCAGTCACAAAATCTCCATAAAGTTGGATTAAAAAAAAATCATGATTTTAATGGACGCTAATTTTAGACTTCGGTTCGAACTTTGGAAGCAGTTTTCTCGGGCTGAATGGTACCAAATGAGCTGAAATATTGGAATAAATATAAAAATAGTTGTAAAAATCGATATCAATCACAAAATCTACATAAAGATTGACTCTTAGAAAAATCATGATTTTAAAGGACGCTAATTTCAGACTTTGGAAGCAGTTTTCTCAGGCTCTATGGTACCAAATCGCGGATATTTTGGAAAAGTGGTAAGAATCGTGGTACAAATCGAATTCAGTCACAAAATCTCCATTTAGTTTGATTCTTAGAAAAATCATGATTTTTATGGACGCTTATTTCAGACTTGGGTTCGAACTTTGGAAGCAGTTTTCTCTTGCTCTATGGTACCAAATGGGCTGACATTTTGGAAAAGTGGTAAGAATCGCGATACAAATCGAATTCAGACACAAAATCTCCATCAAGAGGGATTTAAAAAAGATCATGATTTTAATGGACGCTAATTTCAGACTTGGGTTCGAACTTAAGAAGCAGTTTTCTCAGGCTGAATGGTACCAAATGGGCTGAAATATTGGAATAAATATTGAAATTGTGGTAAAAATCGAAATCAATAACAAAATCTCCATAAAGATTGATTCTTAGAAAAATCATTATTTTAATGGACGCTAATTTCAGACTTTGGAAGCAGTTTTCTCAGGCTCGATGGTACCAAATCGGCTAAAATTTTGGAAAAGTGGTAAGAATCGCTGTACAAATCGAATTCAGTCACAAAATCTCCATTTAGTTTGATTATTATAAAAATCATGATTTTTATGGACGCTTATTTCAGACTTGGGTTCGAACTTTGGTAGCAGTTTTTTCTGGCTCTATGGTACCAAACCGGCTGAAATTTTGGAAAAGTGGTCAGAATCGTGGTACAAATCGAATTCAGTCACAAAATCTCCATAAAGTTGGATTAAAACAAAATCATGATTTTAATGGACGCTAATTTCAGACTTGGGTTCGAACTTTGGAAGCAGTTTTCTCAGGCTCTATGGTACCAAATGGGCTGAAATTTTGGAACAGTGATAAGGAAAATGCTTCAAATCAAAATCAGTCTTAAAATCTTCATCAAATTTAATTCTTAGAAAAATCATGATTCTTATGGACGCTTATTTCAGACTTGGGTTTTAACTTTGGAAGCAGTTTTCTCTTGCGTTATGGTACCAAATGGGCTAACATTTTGGAAAAGTGGTAAGAATCGTGGTACAAATCGAATTCAGACACAAAATCTCCATCAAGAGGGATTTAAAAAAGATCATGATTTAAATGGACGCTAATTTCAGACTTGGGTTCGAACTTTGGAAGCAGTTTTTTCTGGCTCTATGGTACCAAATGAGCTGAAATATTGGAATAAATATAAAAATAGTAGTGTCAATCGAAATCAATCACGAAATCTCCATAAAGATTGACTCTGAGAAAAAACATAATTTTAATGGACGCTAATTTCATACTTGGGTTCGAACTTTGGAAGCAGTTTTCTCAGGCTCGATTGTACCAAATCGGCTTAAATTTTGGAAAAGTGGTAAGTATCGTGGTACAAATCGAATTCAGTCACAAAATCTCCATTAAGTTTGATTCTAAGAAAAATCATGATTTTTATGGACGCTTATTTCAGACTTGGGTTCGAACTTTGGAAGAAGTTTTTTCTGGCTCTATGGTACCAAATGGGCTGAAATTTTGGAAAAGTGGTAAGAATCGTGGTACAAATCGAATTCAGTCACAAAATCTCCATAAAGATTGACTCTCAGAAAAATCATAATTTTAATGGACGCTAATTTCAGACTTGGGTTCGAACTTTGGAAGCAATTTTTTCTGGCTCTATGGTACAAAATCGGCTAAAAATTTGGAAAAATGGTAAGAATCGTGGTACAAATCGAATTCAGTCACAAAATCTCCATTAAGTTTGATTCTTAGAAAAATCATAATTTTTTTGAACGCTCATTTCAGACTTGGGTTCGAACTTTTGAAGCCGTTTTCTCAGGCTCTATGGTACCAAATGGGCTGACATATTGGAATAAATATAAAAATAGTGGTAAAAATCGAAATCAATCAAAAAATCTCTATAAAGATTGACTCTTAGAAAAATCATATTTTTAATGGACGCTAATTTTAGACTTGGGTTCGAACTTTGGAAGCAGTTTTCATTGTCTCTATGGTACCAAATCGGCTGAAATTTTGGAAAAGTGGTAAGAATCGTGGTACAAATCGAATTCAGTCACAAAATCTCCATTAAGTTAGAATCTTAGAAAAATCATGATTTTTATGGACGCTTATTTCAGACTTGGGTTCGAACTTTGGAAGCAGTTTTCTCAGGCTCGATGGTACCAAATCGGCTAATATTTTGGAAAAAAGGTAAGAATTGTGGTACAAATCGAATTCAGTCACAAAATCTCCATTTAGTTGGATTAAAAAAAATCATGATTTTAATGGACGCTAATTTTAGACTTGGGTTCGAACTTTGGAAGCAGTTTTCTCGGGCTGAATGGTACCAAATGGGCTGAAATATTGGAATAAATATAAAAATAGTGGTTCAAATCGAAATCAATCACAAAATCTCCATTAAGTTTGATTCTTAGAAAAATCATGATTTTTATGGACGCTTATTTCAGACTTGGGTTCGAACTTTGGAAGCAGTTTTCTCAGGCTCGATGGTACCAAATCGGCTAAAATTTTGGAAAAGTGGTGAGAATCGTGGTACAAATCGAATTCAGTCACAAAATCTCCATTAAGTTTGATTCTTAGAAAAATCATGATTTTTATGGACGCTAATTTCAGACTTGGGTTCGAACTTTGAAAGCAAATTTCACTGGCTCTATGGTACCGAATGGGCTGAAATTTTTGAAAAGTGGTAAGAATCGTGGTACAAATCGAATTCAGTCACCAAATCTCCATAAAGTTGGATTAAAAAAAAATCATGATTTTAATGGACGCTAATTTCAGACTTGGGTGCGAACTTTGGAAGCAGTTTTCTCCGGCTGAATGGTACCAAATCTGCTGAAATTTTGGAAAAGTGGTACGAATCGTTGTACAAATCGAAATCAGTCACAAAATCTCCATTAAGCTTGATTCTTAAAAAAATCATGATTTTTATGGACGCTTATTTCAGACTTGGGTTCGAACTTTGGAAGCAGTTTACTCAGGCTCGATGGTACCAAATCGGCTAAAATTTTGAAAAAGTGGTGAGAATCGTGGTACAAATCGAATTCAGTCACAAAATCTCCATTAAGTTTGATTCTTAGAAAAATCCTGATTTTTATGGACGCTAAGTTCAGACATGGGTTCGAACTATGAAAGCAAATTTCATTGGCTCTATGGTACCGAATGGGCTGAAATTTTTGAAAAGTGGTAAGAATCGTGGTACAAATCGAATTCAGTCATCAAATCTCCATAAAATTGGATTAAAAAAAAATCATGATTTTCATGGACGCTAATTTTAGACTTGGGTTCGAACTTTGGAAGCAGTTTTCTCGGGCTGAATGGTACCAAATGGGCTGAAATATTGGAATAAATATAAAAAAATAGTAGTTCAAATCGAAATCAATCACAAAATCTCCATTAAGTTTGATTCTTAGAAAAATCATGATTTTTATGGACGCTGATTTCAGACTTGGGTTCGAACTTTGGAAGCAGTTTTCACTGGCTCGATGGTACCAAATCAGCTTAAATTTTGGAAAAGTGGTAAGAATCGTGGTAAAAATTGAAATCAGTCACAAAATCTCCATTAAGTTTGATTCTTAGAAAAATCATAATTTTTTTGAACGCTCATTTCAGACTTGGGTTCGAACTTTTGAAGCCGTTTTCTCAGGCTCTATGGTACCAAATGGGCTGACATATTGGAATAAATATAAAAATAGTGGTAAAAATCGAAATCAATCAAAAAATCTCCATAAAGATTGACTCTTAGAAAAATCATAATTTTAATGGACGCTAATTTAAGACTTGGGTTCGAACTTTGGAAGCAGTTTTCACTGTCTCTATGGTACCGAATGGGCTGAAATTTTGGAAAAGTGGTAAGAATCGTGGTACAAATCGAATTCAGTCAAAAAATCTCCATAAAGTTGGATTAAAAAAAAATCATGATTTTTATGGACGCTTATTTCAGACTTGGGTTCGAACTTTGGAAGCAGTTTTCTCAGGCTCGATGGTACCAAATGAGCTGAAATATTGGAATAAATATAAAAATAGTAGTTAAAATCGAAATCAATCACAAAATCTCCATAAAGATTGACTCTTAGAAAAATCATGATTTTAATGGACGCTAATTTCAGATTTTGGAAGCAGTTTTCTCAGGCTCTATGGTACCAAATCTGCTGAAATTTTGGAAAAATGGTAAGAATCGTGGTACAAATCGAATTCAGTCACAAAATCTCCATTAAGTTTGATTCTTAGAAAAATCATGATTTTTATGGACGCTTATTTCAGACTTGGGTTCGAACTTTGGAAGCAGTTTTCACTGGCTCTATGGTACCGAATGGGCTGAAATTTTTGAAAAGTGGTAAGAATCGTAGTACAAATCGAATTCAGTCACAAAATCTCCATTTAGTTTGATTCTTAGAAAAATCATGATTTTTATGGACGCTTATTTCAGACTTGGGTTCGAACTTTGGAAGCAGTTTTTTCTGGCTCTATGGTACCAAATCCGCTGAAATTTTAAAAAAGGGGTAAGAATCGTGGTACAAATCGAATTCAGTCACAAAATCTCCATTTAGTTTGATTCTTAGAAAAAACATAATTTTAATGGACGCTTATTTCAGACTTGGGTTCGAACTTTGGAAGCAGTTTTCTCAGGCTCGATTGTACCAAATCGGCTTAAATTTTGGAAAAGTGGTAAGAATCGTGGTACAAATCGAATTCAGTCACAAAATCTCCATTAAGTTTGATTCTTAGAAAAATCATGATTTTTATGGACGCTTATTTCAGACTTGGGTTCGAACTTTGGAAGCAGTTTTCTCAGGCTCGATTGTACCAAATCGGCTTAAATTTTGGAAAAGTGGTAAGAATCGTGGTACAAATCGAATTCAGTCACAAAATCTCCATTAAGTTTGATTCTTAGAAAAATCATGATTCCTATGGCCGCTTATTTCAGACTTGGGTTCGAACTTTGGAAGCAGTTTTCTCAGGCTCTATGGTACCAAATCCGCTGAAATTTTGAAAAGTGGTAAGAATCGTGTTACAAATCGAATTCAGTCACAAAATCTCCATTTAGTTTGATTCTTAGAAAAATCATGATTTTTATGGACGCTTATTTCAGACTTGGGTTCAAACTTTGGAAGCAGTTTTCTCGGGCTGAATGGTACCAAATGGGCTGAAATATTGGAATAAATATAAAAATAGTTTTAAAAATCGAAATCAATCACAAAATCTCCATAAAGATCTCCATAAAGATCGACGCTTATTTCAGACTTGGGTTCGAACTTTGGAAGCAGTTTTCTCAGGCTCGATTGTACCAAATCGGCTTAAATTTTGGAAAAGTGGTAAGAATCGTGGTACAAATCGAATTCAGTCACAAAATCTCCATTAAGTTTGATTCTTAGAAAAATCATGATTCCTATGGCCGCTTATTTCAGACTTGGGTTCGAACTTTGGAAGCAGTTTTCTCAGGCTCTATGGTACCAAATCCGCTGAAATTTTGAAAAGTGGTAAGAATCGTGTTACAAATCGAATTCAGTCACAAAATCTCCATTTAGTTTGATTCTTAGAAAAATCATGATTTTTATGGACGCTTATTTCAGACTTGGGTTCAAACTTTGGAAGCAGTTTTCTCGGGCTGAATGGTACCAAATGGGCTGAAATATTGGAATAAATATAAAAATAGTTTTAAAAATCGAAATCAATCACAAAATCTCCATAAAGATCGACTCTTAGAAAAATCATGATTTTTATGGATGCTTATTTCAGACTTGGGTTCGAACTTTGGAAGCAGTTTTCTCAGGCACGATTGTACCAAATCGGCTTAAATTTTGGAAAAGTGGTAAGAATCGTGGTACAAATCGAATTCAGTCAAAAAATCTCCATAAAGTTTGATTCTTAGAAAAATCATGATTTTTACGGACGCTTATTTCAGACTTGGGTTCGAACTTTGGAAGGAGTTTTCTCAGGCTCGATGGTACCAAATCGGCTAAAATTTTGGAAAAGTGGTAAGAATCGTGGTACAAATCGAATTCAGTCACAAAATCTCCATAAAGTTGGATTAAAAAAAAATCATGATTTTAATGGACGCTAATTTTAGACTTCGGTTCGAACTTTGGAAGCAGTTTTCTCGGGCTGAATGGTACCAAATGAGCTGAAATATTGGAATAAATATAAAAATAGTTGTAAAAATCGATATCAATCACAAAATCTACATAAAGATTGACTCTTAGAAAAATCATGATTTTAAAGGACGCTAATTTCAGACTTTGGAAGCAGTTTTCTCAGGCTCTATGGTACCAAATCGCGGATATTTTGGAAAAGTGGTAAGAATCGTGGTACAAATCGAATTCAGTCACAAAATCTCCATTTAGTTTGATTCTTAGAAAAATCATGATTTTTATGGACGCTTATTTCAGACTTGGGTTCGAACTTTGGAAGCAGTTTTCTCTTGCTCTATGGTACCAAATGGGCTGACATTTTGGAAAAGTGGTAAGAATCGCGATACAAATCGAATTCAGACACAAAATCTCCATCAAGAGGGATTTAAAAAAGATCATGATTTTAATGGACGCTAATTTCAGACTTGGGTTCGAACTTAAGAAGCAGTTTTCTCAGGCTGAATGGTACCAAATGGGCTGAAATATTGGAATAAATATTGAAATTGTGGTAAAAATCGAAATCAATAACAAAATCTCCATAAAGATTGATTCTTAGAAAAATCATTATTTTAATGGACGCTAATTTCAGACTTTGGAAGCAGTTTTCTCAGGCTCGATGGTACCAAATCGGCTAAAATTTTGGAAAAGTGGTAAGAATCGCTGTACAAATCGAATTCAGTCACAAAATCTCCATTTAGTTTGATTATTATAAAAATCATGATTTTTATGGACGCTTATTTCAGACTTGGGTTCGAACTTTGGTAGCAGTTTTTTCTGGCTCTATGGTACCAAACCGGCTGAAATTTTGGAAAAGTGGTCAGAATCGTGGTACAAATCGAATTCAGTCACAAAATCTCCATAAAGTTGGATTAAAACAAAATCATGATTTTAATGGACGCTAATTTCAGACTTGGGTTCGAACTTTGGAAGCAGTTTTCTCAGGCTCTATGGTACCAAATGGGCTGAAATTTTGGAACAGTGATAAGGAAAATGCTTCAAATCAAAATCAGTCTTAAAATCTTCATCAAATTTAATTCTTAGAAAAATCATGATTCTTATGGACGCTTATTTCAGACTTGGGTTTTAACTTTGGAAGCAGTTTTCTCTTGCGTTATGGTACCAAATGGGCTAACATTTTGGAAAAGTGGTAAGAATCGTGGTACAAATCGAATTCAGACACAAAATCTCCATCAAGAGGGATTTAAAAAAGATCATGATTTAAATGGACGCTAATTTCAGACTTGGGTTCGAACTTTGGAAGCAGTTTTTTCTGGCTCTATGGTACCAAATGAGCTGAAATATTGGAATAAATATAAAAATAGTAGTGTCAATCGAAATCAATCACGAAATCTCCATAAAGATTGACTCTGAGAAAAAACATAATTTTAATGGACGCTAATTTCATACTTGGGTTCGAACTTTGGAAGCAGTTTTCTCAGGCTCGATTGTACCAAATCGGCTTAAATTTTGGAAAAGTGGTAAGTATCGTGGTACAAATCGAATTCAGTCACAAAATCTCCATTAAGTTTGATTCTAAGAAAAATCATGATTTTTATGGACGCTTATTTCAGACTTGGGTTCGAACTTTGGAAGAAGTTTTTTCTGGCTCTATGGTACCAAATGGGCTGAAATTTTGGAACAGTGATCAGGAAAATGCTTCGAATCAAAATCAGTCTTAAAATCTCCATCAAATTTAATTCTTAGAAAAATCATGATTCTTATGGACGCTTATTTCAGACTTGGGTTCGATCTTTGGAAGCAGTTTTCTCTTGCTCTATGGTACCAAATGGGCTGACATTTTGGAAAAGTGGTAAGAATCGTGGTACAAATCGAATTCAGACACAAAATCTCCATCAAGAGGGATTAAAAAAGATCATGATTTTAATGGACGCTAATTTCAGACTTGGGTTCGAACTTAAGAAGCAGTTTTCTCAGGCTGAATGGTACCAAATGGGCTGAAATATTGGAATAAATATTAAAATTGTGGTAAAAATCGAAATCAATAACCAAATCTCCATAAAGATTGACTCTTAGAAGAATCATAATTTTAATGGACGCTTATTTCAGACTTGGGTTCAAACTTTGGAAGCAGTTTTCTCTGGCTCTATGGTACCAAATGAGCTGAAATATTGGAATAAATATTTATAAAGTGGTAAGAATCGTAGTACAAATCGAATTCAGTCAAAAAATCTAGATAAAGTTTGATTCTTAGAAAAATCATAATTATTTTGAACGCTTATTTCAGACTTGGGTTCGAACTTTGGAAGCATTTTTCTCTGGCTCTATGGTACCAATGAGCTGAAATATTGGAATTAATGTAAAAATAGTAGTAAAAATCGAAATCAATCATGAAATCTCCATAAAGATTGACTCTGAGAAAAAACATAATTTTAATATACGCTAATTTCAGACTTGGGTTCGAACTTTGGAAGCAGTTTTCTCAGCCTCGATGGTACCAAATCGGCTAAAATTTTGGAAAAGTGGTAAGAATCGTGGTACAAATCGAATTCAGTCACAAAATCTCCATAAAGATTGACTCTCAGAAAAATCATAATTTTAATGGACGCTAATTTCAGACTTGGGTTCGAACTTTGGAAGCAATTTTTTCTGGCTCTATGGTACAAAATCGGCTAAAAATTTGGAAAAATGGTAAGAATCGTGGTACAAATCGAATTCAGTCACAAAATCTCCATTAAGTTTGATTCTTAGAAAAATCATAATTTTTTTGAACGCTCATTTCAGACTTGGGTTCGAACTTTTGAAGCCGTTTTCTCAGGCTCTATGGTACCAAATGGGCTGACATATTGGAATAAATATAAAAATAGTGGTAAAAATCGAAATCAATCAAAAAATCTCTATAAAGATTGACTCTTAGAAAAATCATATTTTTAATGGACGCTAATTTTAGACTTGGGTTCGAACTTTGGAAGCAGTTTTCATTGTCTCTATGGTACCAAATCGGCTGAAATTTTGGAAAAGTGGTAAGAATCGTGGTACAAATCGAATTCAGTCACAAAATCTCCATTAAGTTAGAATCTTAGAAAAATCATGATTTTTATGGACGCTTATTTCAGACTTGGGTTCGAACTTTGGAAGCAGTTTTCTCAGGCTCGATGGTACCAAATCGGCTAATATTTTGGAAAAAAGGTAAGAATTGTGGTACAAATCGAATTCAGTCACAAAATCTCCATTTAGTTGGATTAAAAAAAATCATGATTTTAATGGACGCTAATTTTAGACTTGGGTTCGAACTTTGGAAGCAGTTTTCTCGGGCTGAATGGTACCAAATGGGCTGAAATATTGGAATAAATATAAAAATAGTGGTTCAAATCGAAATCAATCTTAAAATCTCCATTAAGTTTGATTCTTAGAAAAATCATGATTTTTATGGACGCTTATTTCAGACTTGGGTTCGAACTTTGGAAGCAGTTTTCTCAGGCTCGATGGTACCAAATCGGCTAAAATTTTGGAAAAGTGGTGAGAATCGTGGTACAAATCGAATTCAGTCACAAAATCTCCATTAAGTTTGATTCTTAGAAAAATCATGATTTTTATGGACGCTAATTTCAGACTTGGGTTCGAACTTTGAAAGCAAATTTCACTGGCTCTATGGTACCGAATGGGCTGAAATTTTTGAAAAGTGGTAAGAATCGTGGTACAAATCGAATTCAGTCACCAAATCTCCATAAAGTTGGATTAAAAAAAAATCATGATTTTAATGGACGCTAATTTCAGACTTGGGTGCGAACTTTGGAAGCAGTTTTCTCCGGCTGAATGGTACCAAATCTGCTGAAATTTTGGAAAAGTGGTACGAATCGTTGTACAAATCGAAATCAGTCACAAAATCTCCATTAAGTTTGATTCTTAAAAAAATCATGATTTTTATGGACGCTTATTTCAGACTTGGGTTCGAACTTTGGAAGCAGTTTACTCAGGCTCGATGGTACCAAATCGGCTAAAATTTTGAAAAAGTGGTGAGAATCGTGGTACAAATCGAATTCAGTCACAAAATCTCCATTAAGTTTGATTCTTAGAAAAATCCTGATTTTTATGGACGCTAAGTTCAGACATGGGTTCGAACTATGAAAGCAAATTTCATTGGCTCTATGGTACCGAATGGGCTGAAATTTTTGAAAAGTGGTAAGAATCGTGGTACAAATCGAATTCAGTCATCAAATCTCCATAAAATTGGATTAAAAAAAAATCATGATTTTCATGGACGCTAATTTTAGACTTGGGTTCGAACTTTGGAAGCAGTTTTCTCGGGCTGAATGGTACCAAATGGGCTGAAATATTGGAATAAATATAAAAAAATAGTAGTTCAAATCGAAATCAATCACAAAATCTCCATTAAGTTTGATTCTTAGAAAAATCATGATTTTTATGGACGCTGATTTCAGACTTGGGTTCGAACTTTGGAAGCAGTTTTCACTGGCTCGATGGTACCAAATCAGCTTAAATTTTGGAAAAGTGGTAAGAATCGTGGTAAAAATTGAAATCAGTCACAAAATCTCCATTAAGTTTGATTCTTAGAAAAATCATAATTTTTTTGAACGCTCATTTCAGACTTGGGTTCGAACTTTTGAAGCCGTTTTCTCAGGCTCTATGGTACCAAATGGGCTGACATATTGGAATAAATATAAAAATAGTGGTAAAAATCGAAATCAATCAAAAAATCTCCATAAAGATTGACTCTTAGAAAAATCATAATTTTAATGGACGCTAATTTAAGACTTGGGTTCGAACTTTGGAAGCAGTTTTCACTGTCTCTATGGTACCGAATGGGCTGAAATTTTGGAAAAGTGGTAAGAATCGTGGTACAAATCGAATTCAGTCAAAAAATCTCCATAAAGTTGGATTAAAAAAAAATCATGATTTTTATGGACGCTTATTTCAGACTTGGGTTCGAACTTTGGAAGCAGTTTTCTCAGGCTCGATGGTACCAAATGAGCTGAAATATTGGAATAAATATAAAAATAGTAGTTAAAATCGAAATCAATCACAAAATCTCCATAAAGATTGACTCTTAGAAAAATCATGATTTTAATGGACGCTAATTTCAGATTTTGGAAGCAGTTTTCTCAGGCTCTATGGTACCAAATCTGCTGAAATTTTGGAAAAATGGTAAGAATCGTGGTACAAATCGAATTCAGTCACAAAATCTCCATTAAGTTTGATTCTTAGAAAAATCATGATTTTTATGGACGCTTATTTCAGACTTGGGTTCGAACTTTGGAAGCAGTTTTCACTGGCTCTATGGTACCGAATGGGCTGAAATTTTTGAAAAGTGGTAAGAATCGTAGTACAAATCGAATTCAGTCACAAAATCTCCATTTAGTTTGATTCTTAGAAAAATCATGATTTTTATGGACGCTTATTTCAGACTTGGGTTCGAACTTTGGAAGCAGTTTTTTCTGGCTCTATGGTACCAAATCCGCTGAAATTTTAAAAAAGGGGTAAGAATCGTGGTACAAATCGAATTCAGTCACAAAATCTCCATTTAGTTTGATTCTTAGAAAAAACATAATTTTAATGGACGCTTATTTCAGACTTGGGTTCGAACTTTGGAAGCAGTTTTCTCAGGCTCGATTGTACCAAATCGGCTTAAATTTTGGAAAAGTGGTAAGAATCGTGGTACAAATCGAATTCAGTCACAAAATCTCCATTAAGTTTGATTCTTAGAAAAATCATGATTTTTATGGACGCTTATTTCAGACTTGGGTTCGAACTTTGGAAGCAGTTTTCTCAGGCTCTATGGTACCAAATGGGCTGAAATATTGGAATAAATACAAAAATAGTGGTTCAAATCGAAATCAATCACAAAATCTCCATTAAGTTTGATTCTTAGAAAAATCATGATTTTTATGGACGCTTATTTCAGACTTGGGTTCGAACCTTGGAAGCAGTTTTCTCAGGCTCTATGGTACCAAATGGGCTGAAATATTGGAATAAATACAAAAATAGTGGTTAGAATCGAAATCAATCACAAAATCTCCATAAAGATTGCCTCTTAGAAAAATCATGATTTTAATGGACGCTAATTTCAGACTTTGGAAGCAGTTTTCTCAGGCTCTATGGTACCAAATCGGCTGAAATTTTGGAAAAGTGGTAAGAATCGTGGTACAAATCGAATTAATTCACAAAATCTCCATTAAATTAGATTCTTAGAAAAATCATGATTTTTATGGACGCTTATTTCAGACTTTGGTTCGAACTTTGGAAGCAGTTTTCTCAGGCTCGATGGTACCAAATGAGCTGAAATATTGGAATAAATAAAAAAATAGTAGAAAAAATCGAAATCAATCACGCAATCTCCATTAAGATTGACTCTGAGAAAAAAAATAATTTTAATGGACGCTTATTTCAGACTTGGGTTAAAACTTTGGAAGCAGTTTTCTCTGGCTCTATGGTACCAAATGAGCTGAAATATTGGAATAAATATAAAAATAGTAGTTAAAATCGAAATCAATCACAAAATCTCCATAAAGATTGACTCTTAGAAAAATCATGATTTTAATGGACGCTAATTTCAGATTTTGGAAGCAGTTTTCTCAGGCTCTATGGTACCAAATCTGCTGAAATTTTGGAAAAATGGTAAGAATCGTGGTACAAATCGAATTCAGTCACAAAATCTCCATTAAGTTTGATTCTTAGAAAAATCATGATTTTTATGGACGCTTATTTCAGACTTGGGTTCGAACTTTGGAAGCAGTTTTCACTGGCTCTATGGTACCGAATGGGCTGAAATTTTTGAAAAGTGGTAAGAATCGTAGTACAAATCGAATTCAGTCATCAAATCTCCATAAAATTGGATTTAAAAAAAATCATGATTTTAATGGACGCTAATTTTAGACTTGGGTTCGAACTTTGGAAGCAGTTTTCTCGGGCTGAATGGTACCAAATGGGCTAAAATATTGGAATAAATATAAAAAAATAGTGGTTCAAATCGAAATCAATCACAAAATCTCCATTAAGTTTGATTCTTAGAAAAATCATGATTTTTATGGACGCTTATTTCAGACTTGGGTTCGAACTTTGGAAGCAGTTTTCTCAGGCTCGATGGTACCAAATGAGCTGAAATATTGGAATAAATATAAAAATAGTAGTTAAAATCGAAATCAATCACAAAATCTCCATAAAGATTGACTCTTAGAAAAATCATGATTTTAATGGACGCTAATTTCAGATTTTGGAAGCAGTTTTCTCAGGCTCTATGGTACCAAATCTGCTGAAATTTTGGAAAAATGGTAAGAATCGTGGTACAAATCGAATTCAGTCACAAAATCTCCATTAAGTTTGATTCTTAGAAAAATCATGATTTTTATGGACGCTTATTTCAGACTTGGGTTCGAACTTTGGAAGCAGTTTTCACTGGCTCTATGGTACCGAATGGGCTGAAATTTTTGAAAAGTGGTAAGAATCGTAGTACAAATCGAATTCAGTCATCAAATCTCCATAAAATTGGATTTAAAAAAAATCATGATTTTAATGGACGCTAATTTTAGACTTGGGTTCGAACTTTGGAAGCAGTTTTCTCGGGCTGAATGGTACCAAATGGGCTAAAATATTGGAATAAATATAAAAAAATAGTGGTTCAAATCGAAATCAATCACAAAATCTCCATTAAGTTTGATTCTTAGAAAAATCATGATTTTTATGGACGCTTATTTCAGACTTGGGTTCGAACTTTGGAAGCAGTTTTCTCAGGCTCTATGGTACCAAATGGGCTGAAATATTGGAATAAATACAAAAATAGTGGTTAGAATCGAAATCAATCACAAAATCTCCATAAAGATTGCCTCTTAGAAAAATCATGATTTTAATGGACGCTAATTTCAGACTTTGGAAGCAGTTTTCTCAGGCTCTATGGTACCAAATCGGCTGAAATTTTGGAAAAGTGGTAAGAATCGTGGTACAAATCGAATGAATTCACAAAATCTCCATTAAATTAGATTCTTAGAAAAATCATGATTTTTATGGACGCTTATTTCAGACTTTGGTTCGAACTTTGGAAGCAGTTTTCTCAGGCTCGATGGTACCAAATGAGCTGAAATATTGGAATAAATAAAAAAATAGTAGAAAAAATCGAAATCAATCACGCAATCTCCATTAAGATTGACTCTGAGAAAAAAAATAATTTTAATGGACGCTTATTTCAGACTTGGGTTAAAACTTTGGAAGCAGTTTTCTCTGGCTCTATGGTACCAAATGAGCTGAAATATTGGAATAAATATAAAAATAGTAGTTAAAATCGAAATCAATCACAAAATCTCCATAAAGATTGACTCTTAGAAAAATCATGATTTTAATGGACGCTAATTTCAGATTTTGGAAGCAGTTTTCTCAGGCTCTATGTTACCAAATCTGCTGAAATTTTGGAAAAGTGGTAAGAATCGTTGTACAAATCGAAATCAGTCAAAAAATCTCCATTAAGTTTGATTCTTAGAAAAATCATGATTTTTATGGACGCTTATTTCAGACTTGGGTTCGAACTTTGGAATCAGTTTTCTCAGGCTCTATGGTACCAAATAGGCTGACATATTGGAATAAATATAAAAATAGTGGTAAAAATCGAAATCAATCACAAAATCTCCATAAAGATTGACTCTTAGAAAAATCATAATTTTAATGGACGCTAATTTTAGACTTGGGTTCGAACTTTGGAAGCAGTTTTCACTGTCTCTATGGTACCGAATGGGCTGAAATTTTGGAAAAGTGGTAAGAATCGTGATACAAATCAAATTCAGTCACAAAATCTCCATAAAGTTGGATTAAAAAAAAACATGATTTTTATGGACGCTTATTTCAGACTTGGGTTCGAACTTTGAAAGCAGTTTTCTTAGGCTCGATGGTACCAAATTGGCTAAAATTTTGGAAAAGTGGTAAGAATCGTGGTACAAATCGAATTCAGTCACAAAATCTCCATTAAGTTTGATTCTTAGAAAAATCATGATTTTTATGGACGCTGATTTCAGACTTGGGTTCGAACTTTGGAAGCAGTTTTCTCAGGCTCGATGGTACCAAATCGGCTAAAATTTTGGAAAAGTGGTGAGAATCGTGGTACAAATCGAATTCAGTCACAAAATCTCCATTAAGTTTGATTCTTAGAAAAATCATGATTTTTATGGACGCTAATTTCAGACTTGGGTTCGAACTTTGAAAGCAAATTTCACTGGCTCTATGGTACCGAATGGGCTGAAATTTTTGAAAAGTGGTAAGAATCGTGGTACAAATCGAATTCAGTCACCAAATCTCCATAAAGTTGGATTAAAAAAAAATCATGATTTTAATGGACGCTAATTTCAGACTTGGGTGCGAACTTTGGAAGCAGTTTTCTCCGGCTGAATGGTACCAAATCTGCTGAAATTTTGGAAAAGTGGTACGAATCGTTGTACAAATCGAAATCAGTCACAAAATCTCCATTAAGTTTGATTCTTAAAAAAATCATGATTTTTATGGACGCTTATTTCAGACTTGGGTTCGAACTTTGGAAGCAGTTTACTCAGGCTCGATGGTACCAAATCGGCTAAAATTTTGAAAAAGTGGTGAGAATCGTGGTACAAATCGAATTCAGTCACAAAATCTCCATTAAGTTTGATTCTTAGAAAAATCCTGATTTTTATGGACGCTAAGTTCAGACATGGGTTCGAACTATGAAAGCAAATTTCATTGGCTCTATGGTACCGAATGGGCTGAAATTTTTGAAAAGTGGTAAGAATCGTGGTACAAATCGAATTCAGTCATCAAATCTCCATAAAATTGGATTAAAAAAAAATCATGATTTTCATGGACGCTAATTTTAGACTTGGGTTCGAACTTTGGAAGCAGTTTTCTCGGGCTGAATGGTACCAAATGGGCTGAAATATTGGAATAAATATAAAAAAATAGTAGTTCAAATCGAAATCAATCACAAAATCTCCATTAAGTTTGATTCTTAGAAAAATCATGATTTTTATGGACGCTGATTTCAGACTTGGGTTCGAACTTTGGAAGCAGTTTTCACTGGCTCGATGGTACCAAATCAGCTTAAATTTTGGAAAAGTGGTAAGAATCGTGGTAAAAATTGAAATCAGTCACAAAATCTCCATTAAGTTTGATTCTTAGAAAAATCATAATTTTTTTGAACGCTCATTTCAGACTTGGGTTCGAACTTTTGAAGCCGTTTTCTCAGGCTCTATGGTACCAAATGGGCTGACATATTGGAATAAATATAAAAATAGTGGTAAAAATCGAAATCAATCAAAAAATCTCCATAAAGATTGACTCTTAGAAAAATCATAATTTTAATGGACGCTAATTTAAGACTTGGGTTCGAACTTTGGAAGCAGTTTTCACTGTCTCTATGGTACCGAATGGGCTGAAATTTTGGAAAAGTGGTAAGAATCGTGGTACAAATCGAATTCAGTCAAAAAATCTCCATAAAGTTGGATTAAAAAAAAATCATGATTTTTATGGACGCTTATTTCAGACTTGGGTTCGAACTTTGGAAGCAGTTTTCTCAGGCTCGATGGTACCAAATGAGCTGAAATATTGGAATAAATATAAAAATAGTAGTTAAAATCGAAATCAATCACAAAATCTCCATAAAGATTGACTCTTAGAAAAATCATGATTTTAATGGACGCTAATTTCAGATTTTGGAAGCAGTTTTCTCAGGCTCTATGGTACCAAATCTGCTGAAATTTTGGAAAAATGGTAAGAATCGTGGTACAAATCGAATTCAGTCACAAAATCTCCATTAAGTTTGATTCTTAGAAAAATCATGATTTTTATGGACGCTTATTTCAGACTTGGGTTCGAACTTTGGAAGCAGTTTTCACTGGCTCTATGGTACCGAATGGGCTGAAATTTTTGAAAAGTGGTAAGAATCGTAGTACAAATCGAATTCAGTCACAAAATCTCCATTTAGTTTGATTCTTAGAAAAATCATGATTTTTATGGACGCTTATTTCAGACTTGGGTTCGAACTTTGGAAGCAGTTTTTTCTGGCTCTATGGTACCAAATCCGCTGAAATTTTAAAAAAGGGGTAAGAATCGTGGTACAAATCGAATTCAGTCACAAAATCTCCATTTAGTTTGATTCTTAGAAAAAACATAATTTTAATGGACGCTTATTTCAGACTTGGGTTCGAACTTTGGAAGCAGTTTTCTCAGGCTCGATTGTACCAAATCGGCTTAAATTTTGGAAAAGTGGTAAGAATCGTGGTACAAATCGAATTCAGTCACAAAATCTCCATTAAGTTTGATTCTTAGAAAAATCATGATTTTTATGGACGCTTATTTCAGACTTGGGTTCGAACTTTGGAAGCAGTTTTCTCAGGCTCTATGGTACCAAATGGGCTGAAATATTGGAATAAATACAAAAATAGTGGTTCAAATCGAAATCAATCACAAAATCTCCATTAAGTTTGATTCTTAGAAAAATCATGATTTTTATGGACGCTTATTTCAGACTTGGGTTCGAACCTTGGAAGCAGTTTTCTCAGGCTCTATGGTACCAAATGGGCTGAAATATTGGAATAAATACAAAAATAGTGGTTAGAATCGAAATCAATCACAAAATCTCCATAAAGATTGCCTCTTAGAAAAATCATGATTTTAATGGACGCTAATTTCAGACTTTGGAAGCAGTTTTCTCAGGCTCTATGGTACCAAATCGGCTGAAATTTTGGAAAAGTGGTAAGAATCGTGGTACAAATCGAATTAATTCACAAAATCTCCATTAAATTAGATTCTTAGAAAAATCATGATTTTTATGGACGCTTATTTCAGACTTTGGTTCGAACTTTGGAAGCAGTTTTCTCAGGCTCGATGGTACCAAATGAGCTGAAATATTGGAATAAATAAAAAAATAGTAGAAAAAATCGAAATCAATCACGCAATCTCCATTAAGATTGACTCTGAGAAAAAAAATAATTTTAATGGACGCTTATTTCAGACTTGGGTTAAAACTTTGGAAGCAGTTTTCTCTGGCTCTATGGTACCAAATGAGCTGAAATATTGGAATAAATATAAAAATAGTAGTTAAAATCGAAATCAATCACAAAATCTCCATAAAGATTGACTCTTAGAAAAATCATGATTTTAATGGACGCTAATTTCAGATTTTGGAAGCAGTTTTCTCAGGCTCTATGGTACCAAATCTGCTGAAATTTTGGAAAAATGGTAAGAATCGTGGTACAAATCGAATTCAGTCACAAAATCTCCATTAAGTTTGATTCTTAGAAAAATCATGATTTTTATGGACGCTTATTTCAGACTTGGGTTCGAACTTTGGAAGCAGTTTTCACTGGCTCTATGGTACCGAATGGGCTGAAATTTTTGAAAAGTGGTAAGAATCGTAGTACAAATCGAATTCAGTCATCAAATCTCCATAAAATTGGATTTAAAAAAAATCATGATTTTAATGGACGCTAATTTTAGACTTGGGTTCGAACTTTGGAAGCAGTTTTCTCGGGCTGAATGAAACCAAATGGGCTAAAATATTGGAATAAATATAAAAAAATAGTGGTTCAAATCGAAATCAATCACAAAATCTCCATTAAGTTTGATTCTTAGAAAAATCATGATTTTTATGGACGCTTATTTCAGACTTGGGTTCGAACTTTGGAAGCAGTTTTCTCAGGCTCGATGGTACCAAATGAGCTGAAATATTGGAATAAATATAAAAATAGTAGTTAAAATCGAAATCAATCACAAAATCTCCATAAAGATTGACTCTTAGAAAAATCATGATTTTAATGGACGCTAATTTCAGATTTTGGAAGCAGTTTTCTCAGGCTCTATGGTACCAAATCTGCTGAAATTTTGGAAAAATGGTAAGAATCGTGGTACAAATCGAATTCAGTCACAAAATCTCCATTAAGTTTGATTCTTAGAAAAATCATGATTTTTATGGACGCTTATTTCAGACTTGGGTTCGAACTTTGGAAGCAGTTTTCACTGGCTCTATGGTACCGAATGGGCTGAAATTTTTGAAAAGTGGTAAGAATCGTAGTACAAATCGAATTCAGTCATCAAATCTCCATAAAATTGGATTTAAAAAAAATCATGATTTTAATGGACGCTAATTTTAGACTTGGGTTCGAACTTTGGAAGCAGTTTTCTCGGGCTGAATGGTACCAAATGGGCTAAAATATTGGAATAAATATAAAAAAATAGTGGTTCAAATCGAAATCAATCACAAAATCTCCATTAAGTTTGATTCTTAGAAAAATCATGATTTTTATGGACGCTTATTTCAGACTTGGGTTCGAACTTTGGAAGCAGTTTTCTCAGGCTCTATGGTACCAAATGGGCTGAAATATTGGAATAAATACAAAAATAGTGGTTAGAATCGAAATCAATCACAAAATCTCCATAAAGATTGCCTCTTAGAAAAATCATGATTTTAATGGACGCTAATTTCAGACTTTGGAAGCAGTTTTCTCAGGCTCTATGGTACCAAATCGGCTGAAATTTTGGAAAAGTGGTAAGAATCGTGGTACAAATCGAATGAATTCACAAAATCTCCATTAAATTAGATTCTTAGAAAAATCATGATTTTTATGGACGCTTATTTCAGACTTTGGTTCGAACTTTGGAAGCAGTTTTCTCAGGCTCGATGGTACCAAATGAGCTGAAATATTGGAATAAATAAAAAAATAGTAGAAAAAATCGAAATCAATCACGCAATCTCCATTAAGATTGACTCTGAGAAAAAAAATAATTTTAATGGACGCTTATTTCAGACTTGGGTTAAAACTTTGGAAGCAGTTTTCTCTGGCTCTATGGTACCAAATGAGCTGAAATATTGGAATAAATATAAAAATAGTAGTTAAAATCGAAATCAATCACAAAATCTCCATAAAGATTGACTCTTAGAAAAATCATGATTTTAATGGACGCTAATTTCAGATTTTGGAAGCAGTTTTCTCAGGCTCTATGTTACCAAATCTGCTGAAATTTTGGAAAAGTGGTAAGAATCGTTGTACAAATCGAAATCAGTCAAAAAATCTCCATTAAGTTTGATTCTTAGAAAAATCATGATTTTTATGGACGCTTATTTCAGACTTGGGTTCGAACTTTGGAATCAGTTTTCTCAGGCTCTATGGTACCAAATAGGCTGACATATTGGAATAAATATAAAAATAGTGGTAAAAATCGAAATCAATCACAAAATCTCCATAAAGATTGACTCTTAGAAAAATCATAATTTTAATGGACGCTAATTTTAGACTTGGGTTCGAACTTTGGAAGCAGTTTTCACTGTCTCTATGGTACCGAATGGGCTGAAATTTTGGAAAAGTGGTAAGAATCGTGATACAAATCAAATTCAGTCACAAAATCTCCATAAAGTTGGATTAAAAAAAAACATGATTTTTATGGACGCTTATTTCAGACTTGGGTTCGAACTTTGAAAGCAGTTTTCTTAGGCTCGATGGTACCAAATTGGCTAAAATTTTGGAAAAGTGGTAAGAATCGTGGTACAAATCGAATTCAGTCACAAAATCTCCATTAAGTTTGATTCTTAGAAAAATCATGATTTTTATGGACGCTGATTTCAGACTTGGGTTCGAACTTTGGAAGCAGTTTTCTCAGGCTCGATGGTACCAAATCGGCTAAAATTTTGGAAAAGTGGTGAGAATCGTGGTACAAATCGAATTCAGTCACAAAATCTCCATTAAGTTTGATTCTTAGAAAAATCATGATTTTTATGGACGCTAATTTCAGACTTGGGTTCGAACTTTGAAAGCAAATTTCACTGGCTCTATGGTACCGAATGGGCTGAAATTTTTGAAAAGTGGTAAGAATCGTGGTACAAATCGAATTCAGTCACCAAATCTCCATAAAGTTGGATTAAAAAAAAATCATGATTTTAATGGACGCTAATTTCAGACTTGGGTGCGAACTTTGGAAGCAGTTTTCTCCGGCTGAATGGTACCAAATCTGCTGAAATTTTGGAAAAGTGGTACGAATCGTTGTACAAATCGAAATCAGTCACAAAATCTCCATTAAGTTTGATTCTTAAAAAAATCATGATTTTTATGGACGCTTATTTCAGACTTGGGTTCGAACTTTGGAAGCAGTTTTCTCAGGCTCGATGGTACCAAATCGGCTAAAATTTTGGAAAAGTGGTAAGAATCGTGGTACAAATCGAATTCAGTGACAAAATCTCCATTAAGTTTGATTCTTAGAAAAATCATGATTTTTATGGACGCTTATTTCAGACTTGGTTTCGAACTTTGGAAGCAGTTTTTTCTGGCTCTATGGTATCAAATCGGCTAAAAATTTGGGAAAGTGGTACGAATCGTAGTACAAATCGAATTCAGTCAAAAAATCTAGATAAAGATTGATTCTTAGAAAAATCATAATTTTTTTAAACGCTTATTTCAGACTTGGGTTCGAACTTTGGAAGCAGTTTTCTCTGGCTCTATGGTACCAATGAGCTGAAATATTGGAATAAATATAAAAATAGTAGTAAAAATCGAAATCAATCACGAAATCTCATAAAGATTGACTCTGAGAAAAAACATAATTTTAATATACGCTAATTTCAGACTTGGGTTCGAACTTTAAAAGCAGTTTTCTCAGCCTCGATGGTACCAAATCGGCTAAAATTTTGGAAAAGTGGTAAGAATCGTGGTACAAATCGAATTCAGTCACAAAATCTCTATAAAGTTTGATTCTCAGAAAAATCATAATTTTTTTGAACGCTCATTTCAGACTTAGGTTCGAACTTTTGAAGCAGTTTTCTCAGGCTCTATGGTACCAAATGGGCTGAAATATTGGAATAAATATAAAAATAGTGGTAAAAATCGAAATCAATCACAAAATCTGCATAAAGATTGACTCTCAGAAAAATCATAATTTTAATGGACGCTAATTTCAGACTTGGGTTCGAACTTTGGAAGCAATTTTTTCTGGCTCTATGGTACCAAATCGGCTAAAAATTTGGAAAAATGGTAAGAATCGTGGTACAAATCGAATTCAGTCACAAAATCTCCATTAAGTTTGATTCTTAGAAAAATCATAATTTTTTTGAACGCTCATTTCAGACTTGGGTTCGAACTTTTGAAGCCGTTTTCTCAGGCTCTATGGTACCAAATGGGCTGACATATTGGAATAAATATAAAAATAGTGGTAAAAATCGAAATCAATCAAAAAATCTCCATAAAGATTGACTCTTAGAAAAATCATAATTTTAATGGACGCTAATTTAAGACTTGGGTTCGAACTTTGGAAGCAGTTTTCACTGTCTCTATGGTACCGAATGGGCTGAAATTTTGGAAAAGTGGTAAGAATTGTGGTACAAATCGAATTCAGTCAAAAAATCTCCATAAAGTTGGATTAAAAAAAAATCATGATTTTTATGGACGCTTATTTCAGACTTGGGTTCGAACTTTGGAAGCAGTTTTCTCTGGCTCGATGGTACCAAATGAGCTGACATATTGGAATAAATATAAAAATAGTGGTAAAAATCGAAATCAATCACAAAATCTCCATAAAGATTGACTCTTAGAAAAATCATGATTTTAACGGACGCTAATTTCAGATTTTGGAAGCAGTTTTCTCAGGCTCTATGGTACCAAATCTGCTGAAATTTTGGAAAAATGGTAAGAATCGTGGTACAAATCGAATTCAGTCACAAAATCTCCATTAAGTTTGATTCTTAGAAAAATCATGATTTTTATGGACGCTTATTTCAGACTTGGGTTCGAACTTTGGAAGCAGTTTACTCAGGCTCGATGGTACCAAATCGGCTAAAATTTTGGAAAAGTGGTGAGAATCGTGGTACAAATCGAATTCAGTCACAAAATCTCCATTAAGTTTGATTCTTAGAAAAATCCTGATTTTTATGGACGCTAAGTTCAGACTTGGGTTCGAACTATGAAAGCAAATTTCATTGGCTCTATGGTACCGAATGGGCTGAAATTTTTGAAAAGTGGTAAGAATCGTGGTACAAATCGAATTCAGTCATCAAATCTCCATAAAATTGGATTAAAAAAAAATCATGATTTTCATGGACGCTAATTTTAGACTTGGGTTCGAACTTTGGAAGCAGTTTTCTCGGGCTGAATGGTACCAAATGGGCTGAAATATTGGAATAAATATAAAAAAATAGTAGTTCAAATCGAAATCAATCACAAAATCTCCATTAAGTTTGATTCTTAGAAAAATCATGATTTTTATGGACGCTGATTTCAGACTTGGGTTCGAACTTTGGAAGCAGTTTTCACTGGCTCGATGGTACCAAATCAGCTTAAATTTTGGAAAAGTGGTAAGAATCGTGGTAAAAATTGAATTCAGTCACAAAATCTCCATTAAGTTTGATTCTTAGAAAAATCATAATTTTTTTGAACGCTCATTTCAGACTTGGGTTCGAACTTTTGAAGCCGTTTTCTCAGGCTCTATGGTACCAAATGGGCTGACATATTGGAATAAATATAAAAATAGTGGTAAAAATCGAAATCAATCAAAAAATCTCCATAAAGATTGACTCTTAGAAAAATCATAATTTTAATGGACGCTAATTTAAGACTTGGGTTCGAACTTTGGAAGCAGTTTTCACTGTCTCTATGGTACCGAATGGGCTGAAATTTTGGAAAAGTGGTAAGAATCGTGGTACAAATCGAATTCAGTCAAAAAATCTCCATAAAGTTGGATTAAAAAAAAATCATGATTTTTATGGACGCTTATTTCAGACTTGGGTTCGAACTTTGGAAGCAGTTTTCTCAGGCTCGATGGTACCAAATGAGATGAAATATTGGAATAAATATAAAAATAGTAGTTAAAATCGAAATCAATCACAAAATCTCCATAAAGATTGACTCTTAGAAAAATCATGATTTTAATGGACGCTAATTTCAGATTTTGGAAGCAGTTTTCTCAGGCTCTATGGTACCAAATCTGCTGAAATTTTGGAAAAATGGTAAGAATCGTGGTACAAATCGAATTCAGTCACAAAATCTCCATTAAGTTTGATTCTTAGAAAAATCATGATTTTTATGGACGCTTATTTCAGACTTGGGTTCGAACTTTGGAAGCAGTTTTCTCAGGCTCGATGGTACCAAATCGGCTAAAATTTTGGAAAAGTGGTGAGAATCGTGGTACAAATCGAATTCAGTAACAAAATCTCCATTAAGTTTGATTCTTAGAAAAATCCTGATTTTTATGGACGCTAAGTTCAGACTTGGGTTCGAACTATGAAAGCAAATTTCACTGGCTCTATGGTACGGAATGGGCTGAAATTTTTGAAAAGTGGTAAGAATCGTGGTACAAATCGAATTCAGTCATCAAATCTCCATAAAATTGGAATAAAAAAAAATCATGATTTTAATGGACGCTAATTTTAGACTTGGGTTCGAACTTTGGAAGCAGTTTTCTCGGGCTGAATGGTACCAAATGGGCTGAAATATTGGAATAAATATAAAAAAATAGTAGTTCAAATCGAAATCAATCACAAAATCTCCATTAAGTTTGATTCTTAGAAAAATCATGATTTTTATGGACGCTGATTTCAGACTTGGGTTCGAACTTTGGAAGCAGTTTTCACTGGCTCGATGGTACCAAATCAGCTTAAATTTTGGAAAAGTGGTAAGAATCGTGGTAAAAATTGAATTCAGTCACAAAATCTCCATAAAGTTTGATTTTTAGAAAAATCATAATTTTTTTGAACGCTCATTTCAGACTTGGGTTCGAACTTTTGAAGCAGTTTTCTCAGGCTCTATGGTACCAAATGGGCTGAAATATTGGAATAAATACAAAAAAAGTGGTAAGAATCGAAATCAATCACAAAATCTCCATAAAGATTGACTCTTAGAAAAATCATGATTTTAATGGACGCTAATTTCAGACTTTGGAAGCAGTTTTCTCAGGCTCTATGGTACCAAATCGGCTGAAATTTTGGAAAAGTGGTAAGAATCGTGGTACAAATCGAATTCATTCACAAAATCTCCATTAAATTAGATTCTTAGAAAAATCATGATTTTTATGGACGCTTATTTCAGACTTGGGTTCGAACTTTGGAAGCAGTTTTCTCAGGCTCGATGGTACCAAATGAGCTGAAATATTGGAATAAATATAAAAATAGTAGTAAAAATCGAAATCAATCACGCAATCTCCATTAAGATTGACTCTGAGTAAAAAAATAATTTTAATGGACGCTTATTTCAGACTTGGGTTAAAACTTTGGAAGCAGTTTTCTCTGGCTCTATGGTACCAAATGAGCTGAAATATTGGAATAAATATAAAAATAGTAGTTTAAATCGAAATCAATCACAAAATCTCCATAAAGATTGACTCTTAGAAAAATCATGATTTTAATGGACGCTAATTTCAGATTTTGGAAGCAGTTTTCTCAGGCTCTATGGTACCAAATCTGCTGAAATTTTTGAAAAGTGGTAAGAATCGTTGTACAAATCGAAATCAGTCACAAAATCTCCATTAAGTTTGATTCTTAGAAAAATCATGATTTTTATGGACGCTTATTTCAGACTTGGGTTCGAACTTTGGAATCAGTTTTCTCAGGCTCTATGGTACCAAATGGGCTGACATATTGGAATAAATATAAAAATAGTGGTAAAAATCGAAATCAATCACAAAATCTCCATAAAGATTGACTCTTAGAAAAATCATATTTTTAATGGACGCTAATTTTAGACTTGGGTTCGAATTTTGGAAGCAGTTTTCATTGTCTCTATGGTACCGAATGGGCTGAAATTTTGGAAAAGTGGTAAGAATCGTGGTACAAATCGAATTCAGTCACCAAATCTCCATAAAGTTGGATTAAAAAAAAATCATGATTTTAGTGTACGCTAATTTTAGACTTGGGTTCGAACTTTTGAAGCAGTTTTCTCAGGCTCTATGGTACCAAATGGGCTGAAATATTGGAATAAATACAAAAAAAGTGGTAAGAATCGAAATCAATCACAAAATCTCCATAAAGATTGACTCTTAGAAAAATCATGATTTTAATGGACGCTAATTTCAGACTTTGGAAGCAGTTTTCTCAGGCTCTATGGTACCAAATCGGCTGAAATTTTGGAAAAGTGGTAAGAATCGTGGTACAAATCGAATTCATTCACAAAATCTCCATTAAATTAGATTCTTAGAAAAATCATGATTTTTATGGACGCTTATTTCAGACTTGGGTTCGAACTTTGGAAGCAGTTTTCTCAGGCTCGATGGTACCAAATGAGCTGAAATATTGGAATAAATATAAAAATAGTAGTAAAAATCGAAATCAATCACGCAATCTCCATTAAGATTGACTCTGAGAAAAAAAATAATTTTAATGGACGCTTATTTCAGACTTGGGTTAAAACTTTGGAAGCAGTTTTCTCTGGCTCTATGGTACCAAATGAGCTGAAATATTGGAATAAATATAAAAATAGTAGTTTAAATCGAAATCAATCACAAAATCTCCATAAAGATTGACTCTTAGAAAAATCATGATTTTAATGGACGCTAATTTCAGATTTTGGAAGCAGTTTTCTCAGGCTCTATGGTACCAAATCTGCTGAAATTTTTGAAAAGTGGTAAGAATCGTTGTACAAATCGAAATCAGTCACAAAATCTCCATTAAGTTTGATTCTTAGAAAAATCATGATTTTTATGGACGCTTATTTCAGACTTGGGTTCGAACTTTGGAATCAGTTTTCTCAGGCTCTATGGTACCAAATGGGCTGACATATTGGAATAAATATAAAAATAGTGGTAAAAATCGAAATCAATCACAAAATCTCCATAAAGATTGACTCTTAGAAACATCATATTTTTAATGGACGCTAATTTTAGACTTGGGTTCGAATTTTGGAAGCAGTTTTCATTGTCTCTATGGTACCGAATGGGCTGAAATTTTGGAAAAGTGGTAAGAATCGTGGTACAAATCGAATTCAGTCACCAAATCTCCATAAAGTTGGATTAAAAAAAAATCATGATTTTAGTGTACGCTAATTTTAGACTTGGTTTCGAACTTTGGAAGCAGTTTTCTCCGGCTGAATGGTACCAAATGGGCTGAAATATTGGAATAAATACAAAAATAGTGGTTAGAATCGAAATCAATCACAAAATCTCCATAAAGATTGATTCTTAGAAAAATCATGATTTTAATGGACGCTAATTTCAGACTTTGGAAGCAGTTTTCTCAGGCTCTATGGTACCAAATCGGCTGAAATTTTGGAAAAGTGGTAAGAATCGTGGTACAAATTGAATTCAGTCACAAAATCTCCATAAAGTTTGATTTTTAGAGAAATCATAATTTTTTTGAACGCTCATTTCAGACTTGGGTTCGAACTTTTGAAGCAGTTTTCTCAGGCTCTATGGTACCAAATGGGCTGAAATATTGGAATAAATACAAAAATAGTGGTAAGAATCGAAATCAATCACAAAATCTCCATAAAGATTGACTCTTAGAAAAATCATGATTTTAATGGACGCTAATTTCAGACTTTGGAAGCAGTTTTCTCAGGCTCTATGGTACCAAATCGGCTGAAATTTTGGAAAAGTGGTAAGAATCGTGATACAAATCGAATTCATTCACAAAATCTCCATTAAATTAGATTCTTAGAAAAATCATGATTTTTATGGACGCTTATTTCAGACTTGGGTTCGAACTTTGGAAGCAGTTTTCTCAGGCTCGATGGTACCAAATCGGCTAAAATTTTGGAAAAGTGGTGAGAATCGTGGTACAAATCGAATTCAGTCACAAAATCTCCATTAAGTTTGATTCTTAGAAAAATCATGATTTTTATGGACGCTAATTTCAGACTTGGGTTCGAACTTTGAAAGCAAATTTCACTGGCTCTATGGTACCGAATGGGCTGAAATTTTTGAAAAGTGGTAAGAATCGTGATACAAATCGAATTCAGTCACCAAATCTCCATAAAGTTGGATTAAAAAAAAATCATGATTTTAATGGACGCTAATTTCAGACTTGGGTTCGAACTTTGGAAGCAGTTTTCTCCGGCTGAATGGTACCAAATCTGCTGAAATTTTGGAAAAGTGGTAAGAATCGTTGTACAAATCGAATTCAGTGACAAAATCTCCATTAAGTATGATTCTTAGAAAAATCATGATTTTTATGGACGCTTATTTCAGACTTGGTTTCGAACTTTGGAAGCAGTTTTTTCTGGCTCTATGGTATCAAATCGGCTAAAAATTTGGGAAAGTGGTACGAATCGTAGTACAAATCGAATTCTGTCACAAAATCTCTATAAAGTTTGATTCTCAGAAAAATCATAATTTTTTTGAACGCTCATTTCAGACTTGGGTTCGAACTTTTGAAGCAGTTTTCTCAGGCTCTATGGTACCAAATGGGCTGAAATATTGGAATAAATACAAAAATAGTGGTAAGAATCGAAATCAATCACAAAATCTCCATAAAGATTGACTCTTAGAAAAATCATGATTTTAATGGACGCTAATTTCAGACTTTGGAAGCAGTTTTCTCAGGCTCTATGGTACCAAATCGGCTGAAATTTTGGAAAAGTGGTAAAAATCGTGGTACAAATCGAATTCGTTCACAAAATCTCCATTAAATTAGATTCTTAGAAAAATCATGATTTTTATGGACGCTTATTTCAGACTTGGGTTCGAACTTTGGAAGCAGTTTTCTCAGGCTCGATGGTACCAAATGAGCTGAAATATTGGAATAAATATAAAAATAGTAGTAAAAATCGAAATCAATCACGCAATCTCCATTAAGATTGACTCTGAGAAAAAAAATAATTTTAATGGACGCTTATTTCAGACTTGGGTTAAAACTTTGGAAGCAGTTTTCTCTGGCTCTATGGTACCAAATGAGCTGAAATATTGGAATAAATATAAAAATAGTAGTTAAAATCGAAATCAATCACAAAATCTCCATAAAGATTGACTCTTAGAAAAATCATGATTTTAATGGACGCTAATTTCAGATTTTGGAAGCAGTTTTCTCAGGCTCTATGGTACCAAATCTGCTGAAATTTTGGAAAAGTGGTAAGAATCGTTGTACAAATCGAAATCAGTCACAAAATCTCCATTAAGTTTGATTCTTAGAAAAATCATGATTTTTATGGACGCTTATTTCAGACTTGGGTTCGAACTTCGGAATCAGTTTTCTCAGGCTCTATGGTACCAAATGGGCTGACATATTGGAATAAATATAAAAATAGTGGTAAAAATCGAAATCAATCACAAAATCTCCAAAAAGATTGACTCTTAGAAAAATCATATTTTTAATGGACGCTAATTTTAGACTTGGGTTCGAACTTTGGAAGCAGTTTTCATTGTCTCTATGGTACCGAATGGGCTGAAATTTTGGAAAAGTGGTAAGAATCGTGGTACAAATCGAATTCAGTCACAAAATCTCCATTAAGTTTGATTCTTAGAAAAATTATGATTTTTATGGACGCCAATTTCAGACTTGGGTTCGAACTTTGAAAGCAGTTTTCACTGGCTCTATGGTACCGAATGGGCTGAAATTTTTGAAAAGTGGTAAGAATCGTGGTACAAATCGAATTCAGTCACCAAATCTCCATAAAGTTGGATTAAAAAAAAATCATGATTTTAGTGTACGCTAATTTTAGACTTGGTTTCGAACTTTGGAAGCAGTTTTCTCCGGCTGAATGGTACCAAATGGGCTGAAATATTGGAATAAATACAAAAATAGTGGTTAGAATCGAAATCAATCACAAAATCTCCATAAAGATTGAATCTTAGAAAAATCATGATTTTAATGGACGCTAATTTCAGACTTTGGAAGCAGTTTTCTCAGGCTCTATGGTACCAAATGGGCTGAAATATTGGAATAAATACAAAAATAGTGGTAAGAATCGAAATCAATCACAAAATCTCCATAAAGATTGTTTCTTAGAAAAATCATGATTTTAATGGACGCTAATTTCAGACTTTGGAAGCAGTTTTCTCAGGCTCTATGGTACCAAATCGGCTGAAATTTTGGAAAAGTGGTAAGAATCGTTGTACAAATGGAAATCAGTCACAAAATCTCCATTAAGTTTGATTCTTAGAAAAATCATGATTTTTATGGACGCTTATTTCAGACTTGGGTTCGAACTTCGGAATCAGTTTTCTCAGGCTCTATGGTACCAAATGGGCTGACATATTGGAATAAATATAAAAATAGTGGTAAAAATCGAAATCAATCACAAAATCTCCATAAAGATTGACTCTTAGAAAAATCATATTTTTAATGGACGCTAATTTTAGACTTGGGTTCGAACTTTGGAAGCAGTTTTCTCAGGCTCGATGGTACCAAATCGGCTAAAATTTTGGAAAAGTGGTGAGAATCGTGGTACAAATCGAATTCAGTCACAAAATCTCCATTAAGTTTGATTCTTAGAAAAATCATGATTTTTATGGACGCCAATTTCAGACTTGGGTTCGAACTTTGAAAGCAGTTTTCACTGGCTCTATGGTACCGAATGGGCTGAAATTTTTGAAAAGTGGTAAGAATCGTGGTACAAATCGAATTCAGTCACCAAATCTCCATAAAGTTGGATTAAAAAAAAATCATGATTTTAGTGTACGCTAATTTTAGACTTGGTTTCGAACTTTGGAAGCAGTTTTCTCCGGCTGAATGGTACCAAATAGGCTGAAATATTGGAATAAATACAAAAATAGTGGTTAGAATCGAAATCAATCACAAAATCTCCATAAAGATTGAATCTTAGAAAAATCATGATTTTAATGGACGCTAATTTCAGACTTTGGAAGCAGTTTTCTCTGGCTCTATGGTACCAATGAGCTGAAATATTGGAATAAATATAAAAATAGTAGTAAAAATCGAAATCAATCACGAAATCTCATAAAGATTGACTCTGAGAAAAAACATAATTTTAATATACGCTAATTTCATACTTGGGTTCGAACTTTAAAAGCAGTTTTCTCAGCCTCGATGGTACCAAATCGGCTAAAATTTTGGAAAAGTGGTAAGAATCGTGGTACAAATCGAATTCAGTCACAAAATCTCTATAAAGTTTGATTCTCAGAAAAATCATAATTTTTTTGAACGCTCATTTCAGACTTGGGTTCGAACTTTTGAAGCAGTTTTCTCAGGCTCTATGGTACCAAATGGGCTGAAATATTGGAATAAATACAAAAAAAGTGGTAAGAATCGAAATCAATCACAAAATCTCCATAAAGATTGACTCTTAGAAAAATCATGATTTTAATGGACGCTAATTTCAGACTTTGGAAGCAGTTTTCTCAGGCTCTATGGTACCAAATCGGCTGAAATTTTGGAAAAGTGGTAAGAATCGTGGTACAAATCGAATTCATTCACAAAATCTCAATTAAATTAGATTCTTAGAAAAATCATGATTTTTATGGACGCTTATTTCAGACTTGGGTTCGAACTTTGGAAGCAGTTTTCTCAGGCTCGATGGTACCAAATGAGCTGAAATATTGGAATAAATATAAAAATAGTAGTAAAAATCGAAATCAATCACGCAATCTCCATTAAGATTGACTCTGAGAAAAAAAATAATTTTAATGAACGCTTATTTCAGACTTGGGTTAAAACTTTGGAAGCAGTTTTCTCAGGCTCGATGGTACCAAATGAGCTGAAATATTGGAATAAATATAAAAATAGTAGTAAAAATCGAAATCAATCACGCAATCTCCATTAAGATTGACTCTGAGAAAAAAAATAATTTTAATGGACGCTTATTTCAGACTTGGGTTAAAACTTTGGAAGCAGTTTTCTCTGGCTCTATGGTACCAAATGAGCTGAAATATTGGAATAAATATTAAAATAGTAGTTAAAATCGAATTCAATCACAAAATCTCCATAAAGATTGACTCTTAGAAAAATCATAATTTTAATGGACGCTAATTTAAGACTTGGGTTCGAACTTTGGAAGCAGTTTTCACTGTCTCTATGGTACCGAATGGGCTGAAATTTTGGAAATGTGGTAAGAATCGTGGTACAAATCGAATTCAGTCAAAAAATCTCCATAAAGTTGGATTAAAAAAAAATCATGATTTTTATGGACGCTTATTTCAGACTTGGGTTCGAACTTTGGAAGCAGTTTTCTCAGGCTCGATGGTACCAAATCGGCTAAAATTTTTGAAAAGTGGTAAGAATCGTGGTACAAATCGAAATCAGTCAGAAAATCTCCATTAAGTTTGATTCTTAGAAAAATCATGATTTTTATGGACGCTTATTTCAGACTTGGGTTCGAACTTTGGAACCAGTTTTCTCAAGCTCTATGGTACCAAATGGGCTGACATATTGGAATAAATATAAAAATAGTGGTAAAAATCGAAATCAATCACAAAATCTCCATAAAGATTGACTCATAGAAAAATCATATTTTTAATGGACGCTAATTTTAGACTTGGGTTCGAACTTTGGAAGCAGTTTTCATTGTCTCTATGGTACCGAATGGGCTGAAATTTTGGAAAAGTGGTAAGAATCGTGGTACAAATCGAATTCAGTCACAAAATCTCCATTAAGTTTGATTCTTAGAAAAATCATGATTTTTATGGACGCCAATTTCAGACTTGGGTTCGAACTTTGAAAGCAGTTTTCACTGGCTCTATGGTACCAAATCGGCTAAAATTTTGGAAAAGTGTTTAGAATCGTGGTACAAATCGAATTCAGTCACAAAATCTCTATAAAGTTTGATTCTCAGAAAAATCATAATTTTTTTGAACGCTCATTTCAGACTTAGGTTCGAACTTTTGAAGCAGTTTTCTCAGGCTCTATGGTACCAAATGGGCTGAAATATTGGAATAAATATAAAAATAGTGGTAAAAATCGAAATCAATCACAAAATCTCCATAAAGATTGACTCTTAGAAAAATCATATTTTTAATGGACGCTAATTTTAGACTTGGGTTCGAACTTTGGAAGCAGTTTTCATTGTCTCTATGGTACCGAATGGGCTGAAATTTTGGAAAAGTGGTAAGAATCGTGGTACAAATCGAATTCAGTCACAAAATCTCCATTAAGTTTGATTCTTAGAAAAATCATGATTTTTATGGACGCTTATTTCAGACTTGGGTTCGAACTTTGGAATCAGTTTTCTCAGGCTCTATGGTACCAAATGGGCTGACATATTGGAATAAATATAAAAATAGTGGTAAAAATCGAAATCAATCACAAAATCTCCATTAAGATTGACTCTTAGAAAAATCATATTTTTAATGGACGCTAATTTTAGACTTGGGTTCGAACTTTGGAAGCAGTTTTCATTGTCTCTATGGTACCGAATGGGCTGAAATTTTTGAAAAGTGGTAAGAATCGTAGTACAAATCGAATTCAGTCACCAAATCTCCATTAAGTTGGATTAAAAAAAAATCATGATTTTAGTGTACGCTAATTTTAGACTTGGTTTCGAACTTTGGAAGCAGTTTTCTCCGGCTGAATGGTACCAAATGGGCTGAAATATTGGAATAAATACAAAAATAGTGGTTAGAATCGAAATCAATCACAAAATCTCCATAAAGATTGAATCTTAGAAAAATCATGATTTTAATGGACGCTAATTTCAGACTTTGGAAGCAGTTTTCTCAGGCTCTATGGTACCAAATCGGCTGAAATTTTTGAAAAGTGGTAAGAATCGTGGTACAAATCTAATTCAGTCAAAAAATCTCCATTAAGTTTGATTCTTAGAAAAATCATGATTTTTATTGACGATTATTTCAGACTTGGGTTTGAACTTTGGAAGCAGTTTTTCTGGCTCTATGGTACCGAATGGGCTTAAATTTTGGAAAAGTGGTAAGAATCGTGGTACAAATCGAATTCAGTCACAAAATCACCATAAAGTTGGATTAAAAAAAAATCATGATTTTAATGGACGCTAATTTAAGACTTGGGTTCGAACTTTGGAAGCAGTTTTCTCGGGCTGAATGGTACCAAATGGGCTGAAATATTGGAATAAATTTAAAAATAGTGGTGCAAATCGAAATCAATCACAAAATCTCCATAAAGATTGACTCTTAGAAAAATCATGATTTTAATGGACGCTAATTTCAGACTTTGGAAGCAGTTTTCTCAGGCTCTATGGTACCAAATCGGCTGAAATTTTGAAAAAGTGGTAAGAATCGTGGTACAAATCGAATTCAGTCACAAAATCTCCATTAAGTTTGATTCTTAGAAAAATCATAATTTTTTTGAACGCTCATTTCAGACTTGGGTTCGAACTTTTGAAGCAGTTTTCGCGGGCTGAATGGTACCAAATGGGCTGAAATATTGGAATAAATATGAAAATTGTGGTAAAAATCGAAATCAATAACAAAATCTCCATAAAGATTGACTCTTAGAAAATTCATAATTTTAATGGACGCTTATTTCAGACTTGGTTTCGAACTTTGGAAGCAGTTTTCTCAGGCTCGATGGTACCAAATCGGCTAAAATTTTCGAAAAAAGGTAAGAATCGTGGTACAAATCGAATTCAGTCACAAAATCTCCATTATGTTTGATTCTTAGAAAAATCATGATTTTTATGGACGCTTATTTCAGACTTGGGTTCGAACTTTGGTAGCAGTTTTTTCTGGCTCTATGGTACCAAATCGGCTTAAATTTTGGAAAAGTGGTAAGAATCGTGGTACAAATCGAATTCAGTCACAAAATCTCCATAAAGTGTGATTCTTAGAACAATCATAATTTTTTTGAACGCTCATTTCAGACTTGGGTTCGATCTTTTGAAGCAGTTTTCTCAGGCTTTATGGTACCAAATGGGCTGAAATACTGGAATTAATATAAAAATAGTGGTAAAAGTCGAAATCAATCACAAAATCTCCATAAAGATTGACTCTCAGAAAAATCATGATTTTAATGGACGCTAATTTCAGATTTTGGAAGCAGTTTTCTCAGGCTCTATGGTACCAAATCCGCTGAAATTTTGAAAAAGTTGTAAGAATCTTGGTACAAATAAAATTCAGTCACAAAATCTCCATAAAGTTGGATTTAAAAAAAATCATGATTTTAATGGACGCTAATTTAAGACTTGGGTTCGAACTTTGGAAGCAGTTTTCTCGGGCTTAATGGTACCAAATGGGCTGAAATATTGGAATAAATATAAAAATAGCGGTAAAAATCGAAATCAGTCACGAAATCTCCATAAAGATTGACTCTTAGAAAAATCATGATTTTAATGGACGCTAATTTCAGATTTTGGAAGCAGTTTTCTCAGGCTCTATGGTACCAAATCCGCTGAAATTTTGAAAAAGTTGTAAGAATCTTGGTACAAATAAAATTCAGTCACAAAATCTCCATAAAGTTGGATTTAAAAAAAATCATGATTTTAATGGACGCTAATTTAAGACTTGGGTTCGAACTTTGGAAGCAGTTTTCTCGGGCTTAATGGTACCAAATGGGCTGAAATATTGGAATAAATATAAAAATAGCGGTAAAAATCGAAATCAGTCACGAAATCTCCATAAAGATTGACTCTTAGAAAAATCATGATTTTAATGGACGCTAATTTCAGATTTTGGAAGCAGTTTTCTCAGGCTCTATGGTACCAAATCTGCTGAAATTTTGGAAAAGTGGTAAGAATCGTGGTACAAATCGAATTCAGTCAAAAAATCTCCATTTAGTTTGATTCTTAGAAAAATCATGATTTTTATGGACGCTTATTTCAGACTTGGGTTCGAACTTTGGAAGCAGTTTTTTCTGGCTCTATGGTACCAAATCGGCTAAAATTATGGAAAAGTGGTAAGAATCGTGGTACAAATCGAATTCAGCCACAAAATCTCCATAAAGTTGGATTAAAAAAAAATCATGATTTTAGTGGACGCTAATTTTAGACTTGGGTTCGAACTTTGGAAGCAGTTTTCTCGGGCTGAATGGTACCAAATGGGCTGAAAAATTGGAATAAATATAAAAATAGTGGTAAAAATCGAAATCAATCACAAAATCTCCATAAAGATTGACTCTTAGAAAAATCATGATTTTAATGGACGTTAATTTCAGACTTTGGAAGCAGTTTTCTCAGGCTCTATGGTACCGTGTGTGCTGAAATTTTGGAAAAGTGGTAAGAATTGTGGTACAAATCGAATTCAGTTTCAAAAACTCCATTTAGTTTGATTCTTAGAAAAATCATGATTTTTATGGACGCTTATTTCAGACTTGGGTTCGAACTTTGGAAGCAGTTTTTTCAGGCTCGATGGTACCAAATGGGCTGAAATTTTTAAAAAGTGGTAAGAATCGTGGTACAAATCGAATTCAGTCACAAAACCTCCATAAAGATTGACTCTTGGAAAAATCATGATTTTAATGGACGCTAATTTCCGACTTTGGAAGCAGTTTTCTCAGGCTCTATGGTACCGAATGTGCTGAAATTTTGGAAAAGTGGTAAGAATCGTGGTACAAATCGAATTCAGTCACAAAAACTCCATTTAGTTTGATTCTTAGAAAAATCATGATTTTTATGGACGCTTATTTCAGACTTGCGTTCGAACTTTGGAAGCAGTTTTCTCAGGCTCTTTGGTACCAAATGGGCTGAAATATTGGAATTAATATAAAAATAGTGGTTTAAATCGAAATCAATCACAAAATCTCCATAAAGATTGACTCTTAGAAAAATCATAATTTTAATGGACGCTTATTTCAGACTTGGTTTCGAACTTTGGAAGCAGTTTTCTCAGGCTCGATGGTACCAAATCGGCTAAAATTTTCGAAAAAAGGTAAGAATCGTGGTACAAATCGAATTCAGTCACAAAATCTCCATTATGTTTGATTCTTAGAAAAATCATGATTTTTATGGACGCTTATTTCAGACTTGGGTTCGAACTTTGGTAGCAGTTTTTTCTGGCTCTATGGTACCAAATCGGCTTAAATTTTGGAAAAGTGGTAAGAATCGTGGTACAAATCGAATTCAGTCACAAAATCTCCATAAAGTGTGATTCTTAGAACAATCATAATTTTTTTGAACGCTCATTTCAGACTTGGGTTCGATCTTTTGAAGCAGTTTTCTCAGGCTCTTTGGTACCAAATGGGCTGAAATATTGGAATTAATATAAAAATAGTGGTTTAAATCGAAATCAATCACAAAATCTCCATAAAGATTGACTCTTAGAAAAATCATAATTTTAATGGACGCTTATTTCAGACTTGGTTTCGAACTTTGGAAGCAGTTTTCTCAGGCTCGATGGTACCAAATCGGCTAAAATTTTCGAAAAAAGGTAAGAATCGTGGTACAAATCGAATTCAGTCACAAAATCTCCATTATGTTTGATTCTTAGAAAAATCATGATTTTTATGGACGCTTATTTCAGACTTGGGTTCGAACTTTGGTAGCAGTTTTTTCTGGCTCTATGGTACCAAATCGGCTTAAATTTTGGAAAAGTGGTAAGAATCGTGGTACAAATCGAATTCAGTCACAAAATCTCCATAAAGTGTGATTCTTAGAACAATCATAATTTTTTTGAACGCTCATTTCAGACTTGGGTTCGATCTTTTGAAGCAGTTTTCTCAGGCTCTTTGGTACCAAATGGGCTGAAATATTGGAATTAATATAAAAATAGTGGTTTAAATCGAAATCAATCACAAAATCTCCATAAAGATTGACTCTTAGAAAAATCATAATTTTAATGGACGCTTATTTCAGACTTGGTTTCGAACTTTGGAAGCAGTTTTCTCAGGCTCGATGGTACCAAATCGGCTAAAATTTTCGAAAAAAGGTAAGAATCGTGGTACAAATCGAATTCAGTCACAAAATCTCCATTATGTTTGATTCTTAGAAAAATCATGATTTTTATGGACGCTTATTTCAGACTTGGGTTCGAACTTTGGTAGCAGTTTTTTCTGGCTCTATGGTACCAAATCGGCTTAAATTTTGGAAAAGTGGTAAGAATCGTGGTACAAATCGAATTCAGTCACAAAATCTCCATAAAGTGTGATTCTTAGAACAATCATAATTTTTTTGAACGCTCATTTCAGACTTGGGTTCGATCTTTTGAAGCAGTTTTCTCAGGCTCTATGGTACCAAATCCGCTGAAATTTTGAAAAAGTTGTAAGAATCTTGGTACAAATAAAATTCAGTCACAAAATCTCCATAAAGTTGGATTTAAAAAAAATCATGATTTTAATGGACGCTAATTTAAGACTTGGGTTCGAACTTTGGAAGCAGTTTTCTCGGGCTTAATGGTACCAAATGGGCTGAAATATTGGAATAAATATGAAAATTGTGGTAAAAATCGAAATCAATAACAAAATCTCCATAAAGATTGACTCTTAGAAAATTCATAATTTTAATGGACGCTTATTTCAGACTTGGTTTCGAACTTTGGAAGCAGTTTTCTCAGGCTCGATGGTACCAAATCGGCTAAAATTTTCGAAAAAAGGTAAGAATCGTGGTACAAATCGAATTCAGTCACAAAATCTCCATTAAGTTTGATTCTTAGAAAAATCATAATTTTTTTGAACGCTCATTTCAGACTTGGGTTCGAACTTTTGAAGCAGTTTTCTCGGGCTGAATGGTACCAAATGGGCTGAAATATTGGAATAAATATGAAAATTGTGGTAAAAATCGAAATCAATAACAAAATCTCCATAAAGATTGACTCTTAGAAAATTCATAATTTTAATGGACGCTTATTTCAGACTTGGTTTCGAACTTTGGAAGCAGTTTTCTCAGGCTCGATGGTACCAAATCGGCTAAAATTTTCGAAAAAAGTTAAGAATCGTGGTACAAATCGAATTCAGTCACAAAATCTCCATTATGTTTGATTCTTAGAAAAATCATGATTTTTATGGACGCTTATTTCAGACTTGGGTTCGAACTTTGGTAGCAGTTTTTTCTGGCTCTATGGTACCAAATCGGCTTAAATTTTGAAAAAGTGGTAAGAATCGTGGTACAAATCGAATTCAGTCACAAAATCTCCATAAAGTGTGATTCTTAGAACAATCATGATTTTTTTGAACGCTCATTTCAGACTTGGGTTCGATCTTTTGAAGCAGTTTTCTCAGGCTTTATGGTACCAAATGGGCTGAAATACTGGAATTAATATAAAAATAGTGGTAAAAGTCGAAATCAATCACAAAATCTCCATAAAGATTGACTCTCAGAAAAATCATGATTTTAATGGACGCTAATTTCAGATTTTGGAAGCAGTTTTCTCAGGCTCTATGGTACCAAATCTGCTGAAATTTTGGAAAAGTGGTAAGAATCGTGGTACAAATCGAATTCAGTCAAAAAATCTCCATTTAGTTTGATTCTTAGAAAAATCATGATTTTTATGGACGCTTATTTCAGACTTGGGTTCGAACTTTGGAAGCAGTTTTTTCTGGCTCTATGGTACCAAATCGGCTAAAATTATGGAAAAGTGGTAAGAATCGTGGTACAAATCGAATTCAGCCACAAAATCTCCATAAAGTTGGATTAAAAAAAAATCATGATTTTAGTGGACGCTAATTTTAGACTTGGGTTCGAACTTTGGAAGCAGTTTTCTCGGGCTGAATGGTACCAAATGGGCTGAAAAATTGGAATAAATATAAAAATAGTGGTAAAAATCGAAATCAATCACAAAATCTCCATAAAGATTGACTCTTAGAAAAATCATGATTTTAATGGACGTTAATTTCAGACTTTGGAAGCAGTTTTCTCAGGCTCTATGGTACCGTGTGTGCTGAAATTTTGGAAAAGTGGTAAGAATTGTGGTACAAATCGAATTCAGTTTCAAAAACTCCATTTAGTTTGATTCTTAGAAAAATCATGATTTTTATGGACGCTTATTTCAGACTTGGGTTCGAACTTTGGAAGCAGTTTTTTCAGGCTCGATGGTACCAAATGGGCTGAAATTTTTAAAAAGTGGTAAGAATCGTGGTACAAATCGAATTCAGTCACAAAACCTCCATAAAGATTGACTCTTGGAAAAATCATGATTTTAATGGACGCTAATTTCCGACTTTGGAAGCAGTTTTCTCAGGCTCTATGGTACCGAATGTGCTGAAATTTTGGAAAAGTGGTAAGAATCGTGGTACAAATCGAATTCAGTCACAAAAACTCCATTTAGTTTGATTCTTAGAAAAATCATGATTTTTATGGACGCTTATTTCAGACTTGCGTTCGAACTTTGGAAGCAGTTTTCTCAGGCTCTTTGGTACCAAATGGGCTGAAATATTGGAATTAATATAAAAATAGTGGTTTAAATCGAAATCAATCACAAAATCTCCATAAAGATTGACTCTTAGAAAAATCATAATTTTAATGGACGCTTATTTCAGACTTGGTTTCGAACTTTGGAAGCAGTTTTCTCAGGCTCGATGGTACCAAATCGGCTAAAATTTTCGAAAAAAGGTAAGAATCGTGGTACAAATCGAATTCAGTCACAAAATCTCCATTATGTTTGATTCTTAGAAAAATCATGATTTTTATGGACGCTTATTTCAGACTTGGGTTCGAACTTTGGTAGCAGTTTTTTCTGGCTCTATGGTACCAAATCGGCTTAAATTTTGGAAAAGTGGTAAGAATCGTGGTACAAATCGAATTCAGTCACAAAATCTCCATAAAGTGTGATTCTTAGAACAATCATAATTTTTTTGAACGCTCATTTCAGACTTGGGTTCGATCTTTTGAAGCAGTTTTCTCAGGCTCTTTGGTACCAAATGGGCTGAAATATTGGAATTAATATAAAAATAGTGGTTTAAATCGAAATCAATCACAAAATCTCCATAAAGATTGACTCTTAGAAAAATCATAATTTTAATGGACGCTTATTTCAGACTTGGTTTCGAACTTTGGAAGCAGTTTTCTCAGGCTCGATGGTACCAAATCGGCTAAAATTTTCGAAAAAAGGTAAGAATCGTGGTACAAATCGAATTCAGTCACAAAATCTCCATTATGTTTGATTCTTAGAAAAATCATGATTTTTATGGACGCTTATTTCAGACTTGGGTTCGAACTTTGGTAGCAGTTTTTTCTGGCTCTATGGTACCAAATCGGCTTAAATTTTGGAAAAGTGGTAAGAATCGTGGTACAAATCGAATTCAGTCACAAAATCTCCATAAAGTGTGATTCTTAGAACAATCATAATTTTTTTGAACGCTCATTTCAGACTTGGGTTCGATCTTTTGAAGCAGTTTTCTCAGGCTCTATGGTACCAAATCCGCTGAAATTTTGAAAAAGTTGTAAGAATCTTGGTACAAATAAAATTCAGTCACAAAATCTCCATAAAGTTGGATTTAAAAAAAATCATGATTTTAATGGACGCTAATTTAAGACTTGGGTTCGAACTTTGGAAGCAGTTTTCTCGGGCTTAATGGTACCAAATGGGCTGAAATATTGGAATAAATATGAAAATTGTGGTAAAAATCGAAATCAATAACAAAATCTCCATAAAGATTGACTCTTAGAAAATTCATAATTTTAATGGACGCTTATTTCAGACTTGGTTTCGAACTTTGGAAGCAGTTTTCTCAGGCTCGATGGTACCAAATCGGCTAAAATTTTCGAAAAAAGGTAAGAATCGTGGTACAAATCGAATTCAGTCACAAAATCTCCATTAAGTTTGATTCTTAGAAAAATCATAATTTTTTTGAACGCTCATTTCAGACTTGGGTTCGAACTTTTGAAGCAGTTTTCTCGGGCTGAATGGTACCAAATGGGCTGAAATATTGGAATAAATATGAAAATTGTGGTAAAAATCGAAATCAATAACAAAATCTCCATAAAGATTGACTCTTAGAAAATTCATAATTTTAATGGACGCTTATTTCAGACTTGGTTTCGAACTTTGGAAGCAGTTTTCTCAGGCTCGATGGTACCAAATCGGCTAAAATTTTCGAAAAAAGTTAAGAATCGTGGTACAAATCGAATTCAGTCACAAAATCTCCATTATGTTTGATTCTTAGAAAAATCATGATTTTTATGGACGCTTATTTCAGACTTGGGTTCGAACTTTGGTAGCAGTTTTTTCTGGCTCTATGGTACCAAATCGGCTTAAATTTTGGAAAAGTGGTAAGAATCGTGGTACAAATCGAATTCAGTCACAAAATCTCCATAAAGTGTGATTCTTAGAACAATCATGATTTTTTTGAACGCTCATTTCAGACTTGTGTTCGATCTTTTGAAGCAGTTTTCTCAGGCTTTATGGTACCAAATGGGCTGAAATACTGGAATTAATATAAAAATAGTGGTAAAAGTCGAAATCAATCACAAAATCTCCATAAAGATTGACTCTCAGAAAAATCATGATTTTAATGGACGCTAATTTCAGATTTTGGAAGCAGTTTTCTCAGGCTCTATGGTACCAAATCCGCTGAAATTTTGAAAAAGTTGTAAGAATCTTGGTACAAATAAAATTCAGTCACAAAATCTCCATAAAGTTGGATTTAAAAAAAATCATGATTTTAATGGACGCTAATTTAAGACTTGGGTTCGAACTTTGGAAGCAGTTTTCTCGGGCTTAATGGTACCAAATGGGCTGAAATATTGGAATTAATATAAAAATAGCGGTAAAAATCGAAATCAGTCACGAAATCTCCATAAAGATTGACTCTTAGAAAAATCATGATTTTAATGGACGCTAATTTCAGATTTTGGAAGCAGTTTTCTCAGGCTCTATGGTACCAAATCTGCTGAAATTTTGGAAAAGTGGTAAGAATCGTGGTACAAATCGAATTCAGTCAAAAAATCTCCATTTAGTTTGATTCTTAGAAAAATCATGATTTTTATGGACGCTTATTTCAGACTTGGGTTCGAACTTTGGAAGCAGTTTTTTCTGGCTCTATGGTACCAAATCGGCTAAAATTATGGAAAAGTGGTAAGAATCGTGGTACAAATCGAATTCAGCCACAAAATCTCCATAAAGTTGGATTAAAAAAAAATCATGATTTTAGTGGACGCTAATTTTAGACTTGGGTTCGAACTTTGGAAGCAGTTTTCTCGGGCTGAATGGTACCAAATGGGCTGAAAAATTGGAATAAATATAAAAATAGTGGTAAAAATCGAAATCAATCACAAAATCTCCATAAAGATTGACTCTTAGAAAAATCATGATTTTAATGGACGTTAATATCAGACTTTGGAAGCAGTTTTCTCAGGCTCTATGGTACCGTGTGTGCTGAAATTTTGGAAAAGTGGTAAGAATTGTGGTACAAATCGAATTCAGTCACAAAAACTCCATTTAGTTTGATTCTTAGAAAAATCATGATTTTTATGGACGCTTATTTCAGACTTGGGTTCGAACTTTGGAAGCAGTTTTTTCAGGCTCGATGGTACCAAATGGGCTGAAATTTTTAAAAAGTGGTAAGAATCGTGGTACAAATCGAATTCAGTCACAAAACCTCCATAAAGATTGACTCTTGGAAAAATCATGATTTTAATGGACGCTAATTTCCGACTTTGGAAGCAGTTTTCTCAGGCTCTATGGTACCGAATGTGCTGAAATTTTGGAAAAGTGGTAAGAATCGTGGTACAAATCGAATTCAGTCACAAAAACTCCATTTAGTTTGATTCTTAGAAAAATCATGATTTTTATGGACGCTTATTTCAGACTTGCGTTCGAACTTTGGAAGCAGTTTTCTCAGGCTCTTTGGTACCAAATGGGCTGAAATATTGGAATTAATATAAAAATAGTGGTTTAAATCGAAATCAACCACAAAATCTCCATAAAGATTGACTCTTAGAAAAATCATAATTTTAATGGACGCTTATTTCAGACTTGGTTTCGAACTTTGGAAGCAGTTTTCTCAGGCTCGATGGTACCAAATCGGCTAAAATTTTCGAAAAAAGGTAAGAATCGTGGTACAAATCGAATTCAGTCACAAAATCTCCATTATGTTTGATTCTTAGAAAAATCATGATTTTTATGGACGCTTATTTCAGACTTGGGTTCGAACTTTGGTAGCAGTTTTTTCTGGCTCTATGGTACCAAATCGGCTTAAATTTTGGAAAAGTGGTAAGAATCGTGGTACAAATCGAATTCAGTCACAAAATCTCCATAAAGTGTGATTCTTAGAACAATCATAATTTTTTTGAACGCTCATTTCAGACTTGGGTTCGATCTTTTGAAGCAGTTTTCTCAGGCTCTTTGGTACCAAATGGGCTGAAATATTGGAGTTAATATAAAAATAGTGGTTTAAATCGAAATCAATCACAAAATCTCCATAAAGATTGACTCTTAGAAAAATCATAATTTTAATGGACGCTTATTTCAGAATTGGTTTCGAACTTTGGAAGCAGTTTTCTCAGGCTCGATGGTACCAAATCGGCTAAAATTTTCGAAAAAAGGTAAGAATCGTGGTACAAATCGAATTCAGTCACAAAATCTCCATTATGTTTGATTCTTAGAAAAATCATGATTTTTATGGACGCTTATTTCAGACTTGGGTTCGAACTTTGGTAGCAGTTTTTTCTGGCTCTATGGTACCAAATCGGCTTAAATTTTGGAAAAGTGGTAAGAATCGTGGTACAAATCGAATTCAGTCACAAAATCTCCATAAAGTGTGATTCTTAGAACAATCATAATTTTTTTGAACGCTCATTTCAGACTTGGGTTCGATCTTTTGAAGCAGTTTTCTCAGGCTCTTTGGTACCAAATGGGCTGAAATATTGGAATTAATATAAAAATAGTGGTTTAAATCGAAATCAATCACAAAATCTCCATAAAGATTGACTCTTAGAAAAATCATAATTTTAATGGACGCTTATTTCAGACTTGGTTTCGAACTTTGGAAGCAGTTTTCTCAGGCTCGATGGTACCAAATCGGCTAAAATTTTCGAAAAAAGGTAAGAATCGTGGTACAAATCGAATTCAGTCACAAAATCTCCATTATGTTTGATTCTTAGAAAAATCATGATTTTTATGGACGCTTATTTCAGACTTGGGTTCGAACTTTGGTAGCAGTTTTTTCTGGCTCTATGGTACCAAATCGGCTTAAATTTTGGAAAAGTGGTAAGAATCGTGGTACAAATCGAATTCAGTCACAAAATCTCCATAAAGTGTGATTCTTAGAACAATCATAATTTTTTTGAACGCTCATTTCAGACTTGGGTTCGATCTTTTGAAGCAGTTTTCTCAGGCTCTATGGTACCAAATCCGCTGAAATTTTGAAAAAGTTGTAAGAATCTTGGTACAAATAAAATTCAGTCACAAAATCTCCATAAAGTTGGATTTAAAAAAAATCATGATTTTAATGGACGCTAATTTAAGACTTGGGTTCGAACTTTGGAAGCAGTTTTCTCGGGCTTAATGGTACCAAATGGGCTGAAATATTGGAATAAATATGAAAATTGTGGTAAAAATCGAAATCAATAACAAAATCTCCATAAAGATTGACTCTTAGAAAATTCATAATTTTAATGGACGCTTATTTCAGACTTGGTTTCGAACTTTGGAAGCAGTTTTCTCAGGCTCGATGGTACCAAATCGGCTAAAATTTTCGAAAAAAGGTAAGAATCGTGGTACAAATCGAATTCAGTCACAAAATCTCCATTAAGTTTGATTCTTAGAAAAATCATAATTTTTTTGAACGCTCATTTCAGACTTGGGTTCGAACTTTTGAAGCAGTTTTCTCGGGCTGAATGGTACCAAATGGGCTGAAATATTGGAATAAATATGAAAATTGTGGTAAAAATCGAAATCAATAACAAAATCTCCATAAAGATTGACTCTTAGAAAATTCATAATTTTAATGGACGCTTATTTCAGACTTGGTTTCGAACTTTGGAAGCAGTTTTCTCAGGCTCGATGGTACCAAATCGGCTAAAATTTTCGAAAAAAGTTAAGAATCGTGGTACAAATCGAATTCAGTCACAAAATCTCCATTATGTTTGATTCTTAGAAAAATCATGATTTTTATGGACGCTTATTTCAGACTTGGGTTCGAACTTTGGTAGCAGTTTTTTCTGGCTCTATGGTACCAAATCGGCTAAAATTATGGAAAAGTGGTAAGAATCGTGGTACAAATCGAATTCAGCCACAAAATCTCCATAAAGTTGGATTAAAAAAAAATCATGATTTTAGTGGACGCTAATTTTAGACTTGGGTTCGAACTTTGGAAGCAGTTTTCTCGGGCTGAATGGTACCAAATGGGCTGAAAAATTGGAATAAATATAAAAATAGTGGTAAAAATCGAAATCAATCACAAAATCTCCATAAAGATTGACTCTTAGAAAAATCATGATTTTAATGGACGTTAATATCAGACTTTGGAAGCAGTTTTCTCAGGCTCTATGGTACCGTGTGTGCTGAAATTTTGGAAAAGTGGTAAGAATTGTGGTACAAATCGAATTCAGTCACAAAAACTCCATTTAGTTTGATTCTTAGAAAAATCATGATTTTTATGGACGCTTATTTCAGACTTGGGTTCGAACTTTGGAAGCAGTTTTTTCAGGCTCGATGGTACCAAATGGGCTGAAATTTTTAAAAAGTGGTAAGAATCGTGGTACAAATCGAATTCAGTCACAAAACCTCCATAAAGATTGACTCTTGGAAAAATCATGATTTTAATGGACGCTAATTTCCGACTTTGGAAGCAGTTTTCTCAGGCTCTATGGTACCGAATGTGCTGAAATTTTGGAAAAGTGGTAAGAATCGTGGTACAAATCGAATTCAGTCACAAAAACTCCATTTAGTTTGATTCTTAGAAAAATCATGATTTTTATGGACGCTTATTTCAGACTTGCGTTCGAACTTTGGAAGCAGTTTTCTCAGGCTCTTTGGTACCAAATGGGCTGAAATATTGGAATTAATATAAAAATAGTGGTTTAAATCGAAATCAACCACAAAATCTCCATAAAGATTGACTCTTAGAAAAATCATAATTTTAATGGACGCTTATTTCAGACTTGGTTTCGAACTTTGGAAGCAGTTTTCTCAGGCTCGATGGTACCAAATCGGCTAAAATTTTCGAAAAAAGGTAAGAATCGTGGTACAAATCGAATTCAGTCACAAAATCTCCATTATGTTTGATTCTTAGAAAAATCATGATTTTTATGGACGCTTATTTCAGACTTGGGTTCGAACTTTGGTAGCAGTTTTTTCTGGCTCTATGGTACCAAATCGGCTTAAATTTTGGAAAAGTGGTAAGAATCGTGGTACAAATCGAATTCAGTCACAAAATCTCCATAAAGTGTGATTCTTAGAACAATCATAATTTTTTTGAACGCTCATTTCAGACTTGGGTTCGATCTTTTGAAGCAGTTTTCTCAGGCTCTTTGGTACCAAATGGGCTGAAATATTGGAGTTAATATAAAAATAGTGGTTTAAATCGAAATCAATCACAAAATCTCCATAAAGATTGACTCTTAGAAAAATCATAATTTTAATGGACGCTTATTTCAGAATTGGTTTCGAACTTTGGAAGCAGTTTTCTCAGGCTCGATGGTACCAAATCGGCTAAAATTTTCGAAAAAAGGTAAGAATCGTGGTACAAATCGAATTCAGTCACAAAATCTCCATTATGTTTGATTCTTAGAAAAATCATGATTTTTATGGACGCTTATTTCAGACTTGGGTTCGAACTTTGGTAGCAGTTTTTTCTGGCTCTATGGTACCAAATCGGCTTAAATTTTGGAAAAGTGGTAAGAATCGTGGTACAAATCGAATTCAGTCACAAAATCTCCATAAAGTGTGATTCTTAGAACAATCATAATTTTTTTGAACGCTCATTTCAGACTTGGGTTCGATCTTTTGAAGCAGTTTTCTCAGGCTCTTTGGTACCAAATGGGCTGAAATATTGGAATTAATATAAAAATAGTGGTTTAAATCGAAATCAATCACAAAATCTCCATAAAGATTGACTCTTAGAAAAATCATAATTTTAATGGACGCTTATTTCAGACTTGGTTTCGAACTTTGGAAGCAGTTTTCTCAGGCTCGATGGTACCAAATCGGCTAAAATTTTCGAAAAAAGGTAAGAATCGTGGTACAAATCGAATTCAGTCACAAAATCTCCATTATGTTTGATTCTTAGAAAAATCATGATTTTTATGGACGCTTATTTCAGACTTGGGTTCGAACTTTGGTAGCAGTTTTTTCTGGCTCTATGGTACCAAATCGGCTTAAATTTTGGAAAAGTGGTAAGAATCGTGGTACAAATCGAATTCAGTCACAAAATCTCCATAAAGTGTGATTCTTAGAACAATCATAATTTTTTTGAACGCTCATTTCAGACTTGGGTTCGATCTTTTGAAGCAGTTTTCTCAGGCTCTATGGTACCAAATCCGCTGAAATTTTGAAAAAGTTGTAAGAATCTTGGTACAAATAAAATTCAGTCACAAAATCTCCATAAAGTTGGATTTAAAAAAAATCATGATTTTAATGGACGCTAATTTAAGACTTGGGTTCGAACTTTGGAAGCAGTTTTCTCGGGCTTAATGGTACCAAATGGGCTGAAATATTGGAATAAATATGAAAATTGTGGTAAAAATCGAAATCAATAACAAAATCTCCATAAAGATTGACTCTTAGAAAATTCATAATTTTAATGGACGCTTATTTCAGACTTGGTTTCGAACTTTGGAAGCAGTTTTCTCAGGCTCGATGGTACCAAATCGGCTAAAATTTTCGAAAAAAGGTAAGAATCGTGGTACAAATCGAATTCAGTCACAAAATCTCCATTAAGTTTGATTCTTAGAAAAATCATAATTTTTTTGAACGCTCATTTCAGACTTGGGTTCGAACTTTTGAAGCAGTTTTCTCGGGCTGAATGGTACCAAATGGGCTGAAATATTGGAATAAATATGAAAATTGTGGTAAAAATCGAAATCAATAACAAAATCTCCATAAAGATTGACTCTTAGAAAATTCATAATTTTAATGGACGCTTATTTCAGACTTGGTTTCGAACTTTGGAAGCAGTTTTCTCAGGCTCGATGGTACCAAATCGGCTAAAATTTTCGAAAAAAGTTAAGAATCGTGGTACAAATCGAATTCAGTCACAAAATCTCCATTATGTTTGATTCTTAGAAAAATCATGATTTTTATGGACGCTTATTTCAGACTTGGGTTCGAACTTTGGTAGCAGTTTTTTCTGGCTCTATGGTACCAAATCGGCTTAAATTTTGGAAAAGTGGTAAGAATCGTGGTACAAATCGAATTCAGTCACAAAATCTCCATAAAGTGTGATTCTTAGAACAATCATGATTTTTTTGAACGCTCATTTCAGACTTGTGTTCGATCTTTTGAAGCAGTTTTCTCAGGCTTTATGGTACCAAATGGGCTGAAATACTGGAATTAATATAAAAATAGTGGTAAAAGTCGAAATCAATCACAAAATCTCCATAAAGATTGACTCTCAGAAAAATCATGATTTTAATGGACGCTAATTTCAGATTTTGGAAGCAGTTTTCTCAGGCTCTATGGTACCAAATCCGCTGAAATTTTGAAAAAGTTGTAAGAATCTTGGTACAAATAAAATTCAGTCACAAAATCTCCATAAAGTTGGATTTAAAAAAAATCATGATTTTAATGGACGCTAATTTAAGACTTGGGTTCGAACTTTGGAAGCAGTTTTCTCGGGCTTAATGGTACCAAATGGGCTGAAATATTGGAATTAATATAAAAATAGCGGTAAAAATCGAAATCAGTCACGAAATCTCCATAAAGATTGACTCTTAGAAAAATCATGATTTTAATGGACGCTAATTTCAGATTTTGGAAGCAGTTTTCTCAGGCTCTATGGTACCAAATCTGCTGAAATTTTGGAAAAGTGGTAAGAATCGTGGTACAAATCGAATTCAGTCAAAAAATCTCCATTTAGTTTGATTCTTAGAAAAATCATGATTTTTATGGACGCTTATTTCAGACTTGGGTTCGAACTTTGGAAGCAGTTTTTTCTGGCTCTATGGTACCAAATCGGCTAAAATTATGGAAAAGTGGTAAGAATCGTGGTACAAATCGAATTCAGCCACAAAATCTCCATAAAGTTGGATTAAAAAAAAATCATGATTTTAGTGGACGCTAATTTTAGACTTGGGTTCGAACTTTGGAAGCAGTTTTCTCGGGCTGAATGGTACCAAATGGGCTGAAAAATTGGAATAAATATAAAAATAGTGGTAAAAATCGAAATCAATCACAAAATCTCCATAAAGATTGACTCTTAGAAAAATCATGATTTTAATGGACGTTAATATCAGACTTTGGAAGCAGTTTTCTCAGGCTCTATGGTACCGTGTGTGCTGAAATTTTGGAAAAGTGGTAAGAATTGTGGTACAAATCGAATTCAGTCACAAAAACTCCATTTAGTTTGATTCTTAGAAAAATCATGATTTTTATGGACGCTTATTTCAGACTTGGGTTCGAACTTTGGAAGCAGTTTTTTCAGGCTCGATGGTACCAAATGGGCTGAAATTTTTAAAAAGTGGTAAGAATCGTGGTACAAATCGAATTCAGTCACAAAACCTCCATAAAGATTGACTCTTGGAAAAATCATGATTTTAATGGACGCTAATTTCCGACTTTGGAAGCAGTTTTCTCAGGCTCTATGGTACCGAATGTGCTGAAATTTTGGAAAAGTGGTAAGAATCGTGGTACAAATCGAATTCAGTCACAAAATCTCCATTATGTTTGATTCTTAGAAAAATCATGATTTTTATGGACGCTTATTTCAGACTTGGGTTCGAACTTTGGTAGCAGTTTTTTCTGGCTCTATGGTACCAAATCGGCTTAAATTTTGGAAAAGTGGTAAGAATCGTGGTACAAATCGAATTCAGTCACAAAATCTCCATAAAGTGTGATTCTTAGAACAATCATAATTTTTTTGAACGCTCATTTCAGACTTGGGTTCGATCTTTTGAAGCAGTTTTCTCAGGCTCTTTGGTACCAAATGGGCTGAAATATTGGAATTAATATAAAAATAGTGGTTTAAATCGAAATCAATCACAAAATCTCCATAAAGATTGACTCTTAGAAAAATCATAATTTTAATGGACGCTTATTTCAGACTTGGTTTCGAACTTTGGAAGCAGTTTTCTCAGGCTCGATGGTACCAAATCGGCTAAAATTTTCGAAAAAAGGTAAGAATCGTGGTACAAATCGAATTCAGTCACAAAATCTCCATTATGTTTGATTCTTAGAAAAATCATGATTTTTATGGACGCTTATTTCAGACTTGGGTTCGAACTTTGGTAGCAGTTTTTTCTGGCTCTATGGTACCAAATCGGCTTAAATTTTGGAAAAGTGGTAAGAATCGTGGTACAAATCGAATTCAGTCACAAAATCTCCATAAAGTGTGATTCTTAGAACAATCATAATTTTTTTGAACGCTCATTTCAGACTTGGGTTCGATCTTTTGAAGCAGTTTTCTCAGGCTCTATGGTACCAAATCCGCTGAAATTTTGAAAAAGTTGTAAGAATCTTGGTACAAATAAAATTCAGTCACAAAATCTCCATAAAGTTGGATTTAAAAAAAATCATGATTTTAATGGACGCTAATTTAAGACTTGGGTTCGAACTTTGGAAGCAGTTTTCTCGGGCTTAATGGTACCAAATGGGCTGAAATATTGGAATAAATATAAAAATAGTGGTAAAAATCGAAATCAGTCACGAAATCTCCATAAAGATTGACTCTTAGAAAAATCATGATTTTAATGGACGCTAATTTCAGATTTTGGAAGCAGTTTTCTCAGGCTCTATGGTACCAAATCTGCTGAAATTTTGGAAAAGTGGTAAGAATCGTGGTACAAATCGAATTCAGTCAAAAAATCTCCATTTAGTTTGATTCTTAGAAAAATCATAATTTTTATGGACGCTTATTTCAGACTTGGGTTCGAACTTTGGAAGCAGTTTTTTCTGGCTCTATGGTACCAAATCGGCTAAAATTATGGAAAAGTGGTAAGAATCGTGGTACAAATCGAATTCAGCCACAAAATCTCCATGAAGTTGGATTAAAAAAAAATCATGATTTTAGTGGACGCTAATTTTAGACTTGGGTTCGAACTTTGGAAGCAGTTTTTTCAGGCTCGATGTTACCAAATCGGCTAAAATTTTGGAAAAGTGGTAAGGATCTTGGTACAAATCGAATTCAGTCACAAAATCTCCATAAAGTTGGATTAAAAAAACATCATGATTTTAATGGAAGTTAATTTTAGACTTGGGTTCGAACTTTGCAAGCAGTTTTCTCGGGCTGAATGGTACCAAATGGGCTGAAAAATTGGAATAAATATAAAAATAGTGGTAAAAATCGAAATCAATCACAAAATCTCCATAAAGATTGACTCTCAGAAAAATCATAATTTCAATGGACGCTTATTTCAGACTTGGGTTCGAACTTTGGAAGCAGTTTTTTCAGGCTCGATGTTACCAAATCGGCTAAAATTTTGGAAAAGTGGTAAGGATCTTGGTACAAATCGAATTCAGCCACAAAATCTCCATAAAGTTGGATTAAAAAAAAATCATGATTTTAGTGGACGCTAATTTTAGACTTGGGTTCGAACTTTGGAAGCAGTTTTCTCGGGCTGAATGGTACCAAATGGGCTGAAAAATTGGAATAAATATAAAAATAGTGGTAAAAATCGAAATCAATCACAAAATCTCCATAAAGATTGACTCTTAGAAAAATCATGATTTTAATGTACGTTAATTTCAGACTTTGGAAGCAGTTTTCTCAGGCTCTATGGTACCAAATCGGCTGAAATTTTGGAAAAGTGGTAAAGTCGTGGTACAAATCGAATTTAGTCACAAAATCTCCATTAAGTTTGATTCTTAGAAAAATCATGATTTTTATGGACGCTTATTTTAGACTTTATTTCGAACTTTGGAAGCAGTTTTCACTGGCTCTATGGTTTCAAATCGACTGAAATTTTGGAAAAGTGGTAAGAATCGTGGAACAAATCGAATTCATTCACAAAATCTCCATAAAGTTGGATTAAAAAAAAATCACGATTTTAATGGACGTTGATTTCAGACTTGGGTTCGAACTTTGGAAGCAGTTTTCTCGGGTTGAATGGTACCAAATGGGCTGAAATATTGGAATAAATATAAAAATAGTGGTTAAAATCGAAATCAATCACAAAATCTCCATAAAGATTGACTCTAAGAAAAATCATGATTTTAATGGACGCTTATTTCAGACTGTTAAATAACTGTTAGACTGTTATTTACAGACTTGGTGGAACACAATAATTATAACGCGTGTTCCAATATAATGATTTATTAACAGTTAAGTGCGGATTGTCTACGTCTTATCTCTGAGCTGTCGGTTTGGGTAAAGAGGGCGAGCAGATGCATCCGTCATCTTTTATACCCCTATCAGTCATCTCGCTCTTACGCATTCAACAAGTAGGCGTACCACCAAAAACCTTTCTTACATCCTCCCCTACTAAAATTCAATGCCCCTATCTATATATATCATACCCTATTACTACATATTTCATTTACAATTTTATTTTATATATTTCATTTACTAAACAATTAACACAACATATTTTTTTTTATAAAATTAACTATCATATGCCGCGTTTCTTTCTGCTTCCCTTCTCTTGTCTCGTCGCCCGTCCACTCCTCCTCCTGGACTGCGAGGTCCTCTTGGCCGAAGTCTTCCCTGCCATGGGTTAGACCTGAAACATGGAGAAACAGTATTAGAGTCACTTCTATTACGTAACATACCTGAGAGATTAACTTCATCCGTCGACAGTGCCCTAGTGTCAGACGTACCGACTTCCGGCTTATCTCCCTCCTGCCATGAAACATGTAATTTCTTTATCTGGTCTAAATGTCTTTTCCACACCATATTAGACTTGTTAATTTTTATGATATATATTTTTCTACCTTTTTTTTCAACAATAACCCCAGGGACCCATAACCTATTACCCTGAGCTCTGAAATCTCTAGTCATCACTTTCTGACCTATATTCAAATCTGACTTATTTCTACCCTTATATTGTCTTTTCTGATTGACTTGACTCTGAATAACCTTTCTTATTACTTTTTGTTGACGAGTAGAACTTGAAGTATTCGTTCTTTCCTCAACCTTCCTAGGAATCAGAGAGTCAAATACTGTTCTAATTTTTCTTCCCATTAATAATACAGATGGTTCACACCCTGTTGTTGCATGAACGGTATTTCTATAGTCAGTTAAAAAGTTACCTAACTTTTCTTTATAATCTGAAGGAAATCTATTATTTTTATAAATTTTTTTAAGAAAATTTTTACAGGTTTTAACAGCATTCTCAGCTTGCCCATTGCTACTCGGGTGGTTAACTGGACAAGTAATATGTTTCATACCATTTTTCTTACAAAAATTTTCAAAATCCTCAGAACAAAAACACGTACCATTATCACTAACTAAAGTTGCTGGAAAACCAAATTGTGAAAATAATCTATGAAGTACTTCAACATTTTCTTTTGAAGACAGACTGTTCACTTTCAGACACTCGATCCACTTCGAAGAAGAGTCTATCACAATTAAAAAGTTTTTATTATGTAAGCTACCATGACCAATATGCACCCTGAACCATACTTCAGGTTCATAAGGCCATACTGCTAATGAACTCCTCAATTTATTTAAATCACTAGGCGCTGACGCGTTTAAAATGGCTTCTTTATTCCGCTGACACGGTTGAATTCCTTACTCACTTATTTTATAACCTAAAAATTCAATAACTTTTAAATTGAATTCACACTTTTCACTATTCACCGTTAAATTACAACTTTTTAACCTATCTAAAACGAGACACACGTTTTTTTCTAAGTCGACTTCATCTTTTCCTATAACAATAATATCATCCAAGTAGAACGTCATGTTCCGTAATCCTGATAAACAATTTGCCATTGCTTTAGCAAAAACTGCTGGCGCTGGTGATAACCCAAACACTAAACGTTTATATTGAAACAATCCCAAGTGGGTATTTATTGTTGTGAAACGTCTACACTCCTTTTTCAAAACAAACTGATTATATGCGGATTTCAAATCAATTTTAGCAAAAACCTTGCCTCCATTCACTTTGGTTAATAATTCCTCAATTCTAGGTAACGGATACTTGTCAATTAATAACTGATTATTCACTGTAGATTTATAATCACCACATAATCTAATGCTACCATCTTTCTTAATCACAGGTACGATTGGACTCGCGAAATCACTATACTGAACTTGTTCTATAATACCGTTAGAAAGTAAATTACTTAATTCTTTTTCAACTTTATCCTTCAAAGCAAACGGCATTATTCTGTGATTACGAAATATCGGTACAGCACAATCTTTTAAGGTTAAATTCACTTCGTACTTGTTAAACTTTCCTATTTTATCCGTAAAAACTTCTGGAAATTTTTTCACTAATCGCTCTTTTAATGTATTTTGTTTTACACAATTAACGATCCCCGCTATTCCCACGTTAAAGAGATTCATGAAATCAGGTCCTAAAATCGAAAGTGACGAACTACGCACGACAATAATTTTTAGTCGGTGTTGTAGACCATTATACTCTAGTATCGGTGTGAAAGTACCTACCACACCAATGAGCGTATTGTCAAAACTCCGTAAGCTCACGTTTTCGTGCAATAACTCAATACTGCTGAATTAATTGAGATAACATTCTTCCGGAATTACGCTACAAGATGCTCCAGAATCTACCATGAATTTATTATTTATTCCGTCGAGTGAAACTTCTATATAATATGGCTCAATACTTAGTACATCACCAACCATTCCATCCGATAACAAAATATTCACGTTTTTACGTGTTGTCACCTGTTTACACTGTTTTGCTAAATGACCTTTAGTACCACAAATTTTACATACATAATTTTTGAATCTACATTCTACCGCCGTGTGATTATTATAACCACAAACCGTACAATTACGCTTTGTAACCTGATGAATCGGCGAACGAGCCCGATTACAGCTACTGCTTTGCTTGAAACTATATTCATCTCTCTTTTTCACATGCGTATTAGGTGAGACACGACCTCCGCCGACTGTTAAATTAGCTAAAACTCTGTAATCAGCTGATTGAGATTGGGTTGATGCTACAAGTTCAATACACTCTGCTACTTGCACACATTTTTCGAAAGTATATGATTCACTATCGAGAAATAATTTTTCTCTAATCTTACCGGGTTTACAACCTAATACAAAGAAATCTCTTAATTTCTCTGATAAGCTATTCCCGAATTTGCAATTGCTAGAAAGAGATTTCAAACGAACAGCAAAATCGCGAACTGATTCGTCATTCCTTTGTTTAGCTGAATAGAACTGTGACCTTTCTTCAAAGAAACATTTTGTCGTACAACAATAGTCATTGAGCTTAGATATTAAATCTTTTAAATCAACCTCTGTTACTTTTTTTGGAATACACAAATTTACCAGTAAAGAAAAACAATCATCTTGCAAAGCATTTAGGAAAATAGCTCTTTTTTTAACATCCGATGCGTACTTTTCATCATTCACAAGGAGGTACTGCTCGAGACGGACCTTGAAGTTCTCCCAGTTACCGTCACGCAAACTGAAGGACCCCAATCCTGACTCCATGCTTCCTCTACCCAGAAGGTACCCACAAGACAAGAAAAGAAAAACAGAAAAAAACTTCCCAAAGATTTCTCCGCTCTCCAATCTGCTCCTTGGACCCTCTCAGGAAACCGCTCCTTGACCCTTGTTGCTGGATGGCTCTTCCCAGACCGCTTTGAGACCTGGCAACACCGATCCTTGACCCTGGTGCTGCTGATGGCTGCCCCCAGACCACTCTTGTGGCCCGGACCCCTCCGATCCTTTGACCCTTGGAGATGCTGCCGCTTGACGCCCTGGACCCTTCCGTGCTTCCCCCTTCCGAGAAGCTGGTTGGCTCCAGTGGCTTCTTCTTCTTCTTCACTCCTTTCAGTGAAGAAAACAATATTTTCGGTCCGGCCTTTTTTTTACCGACCCGAATAATATGTTGCAATCCGAACTTTTCGATAATATCGCGTATTTCCTTGAGCGAAATCTCGCGCGTTGATTCTTTTAATCAATGTTTTACTGATTTCCGTAGGCTGCGCCACTATTAAATAACTGTTAGACTGTTATTTACAGACTTGGTGGAACACAATAATTATAACGCTTGTTCCAATATAATGATTTATTTACAATTAAGTGCGGATTGTCTACGTCTTATCTCATAGCTGTCGGTTTGGGTAAAGAGGGCGAGCAGATGCATCCGTCATCTTTTATACCCCTATCAGTCATCTCGCTCTTACGCATTCAACAAGCAGGCGTACCACCAAAAACCTTTCTTACACAGACTTTGGAAGCAGTTTTCTCAGGCTCTATGGTACCAAATCGGCTGAAATTTTGGAAAAGTGGTAAGAATCGTGGTACAATCGAATTCAGTCACAAAATCTCCATAAAGTTGGATTAAAAAAAAATCATGATTTTAATGGACGCTAATTTAAGACTTGGGTTCGAACTTTGGAAGTAAGGTTAGGTAAGGTTGGGTTAGGTTAGGTTAGGTTAGGTTAGGTTAGGTTAGGTTAGGTTTGGTTAGGTTAGGTTAGGTTAGGTTAGGTTAGGTTAGGTTAGGTTAGGTTAGGTTAGGTTAGGTTAGGTTAGGTTAGGTTAGGTTAGGTTTTTTTTTTTTTTTTTTTTTTTTTTTTTCTTTGGGTGTTCTCTGTTTTTTACCTTGTCTATTATTTATCAAGGTTTCTTTAAACTATTTGATTTTTTAATGAGCTATTGAGTTTAATTTTTTCATGTATGTTGTAATAGGTAAGTATGTCATTGTATGTTGGGATAGGTAAGGGTTCATGTTATTTTTTAGAGAGGTTAGTGGGACTATCTGACATGGGCTATCCATTACTCCAACATTTGTTTGACAGCATGAGGGAACCATGTAAAACCTCAGCCGGAGTAGTTTTGTGAATCTGAAAGAAAATTGTGGATGTTCTGTTAAGATTATAATTGCTTACCCTCTTAACAGAACCATTTGTAGGATAGGAAGTGTTCTTTAGCGCTCTTGGTTCGTGATTTCTTGCGTTAGCCATGTTTTAGATTGATCGGATAGCTATAGTGATCGTGCTTAATGTGATTTAAATTTATTTTTATGTCTTTTGATTATTATTTATTTTGTTCCTTAATTTTTGTCATGATGTTTTTTGCGAACTTAATGAAGATTTTTCGGAGAGGTATAATTTTTATGACATCAGAAATGTCAGTAAAGTTCATATCTCTTCTCTGGCATTCTTTGGTTATTTGCCATCTTTCCATCGTGAACATTGGGCAGTCTAGCAACAGATGTTTCACTGTTTGGTCCGATAGTTTGTCACACGGGCAGGCGGGACTATCTTTCAGCTTGAATCTGTGAAGGTAGGATAGGTTTGCTCCGTGACCGGTAAGGATTTGTGTGAGTTCGAAAGTTGGAGTTGTCTTATTACCAAACTCTTTGGCTTCTGTTATACTCCTGAAAAATAGCCGTGTTCCTTTACCTGTATCAGAGTTATTATACCTTTGGTCCCATTCTTCGAGAATTGCCTCCTTTATTTTGAACTTTGCGTAGCTCAGTGGGAATTTTGAATAGAGTTTTTGTGTTTTGCTTTTTAATGCAGCGTCTTCTGCTAGCTCGTCTGCTCTTTCATTTCCATGGATTCCATTGTGCCCGCGTATCCATAAAAATTTACAGGTAGACCCTCTTTCTCTCAAGATTTGAGCCGAGCATTGTATATTGAAGACCATAGGGTTGGTAGGTGTCCCTGACTCTAGTGCGTGTGCAGCGCTTTGTGAGTCTGTTAAGACGTTAACTTTTTCCCAATGCTTTTGCTGTTTGTTGACCCACTCTAGTGCTTGCATTATTGCGAAAAGCTCTGCTTGAAATACTGAGCAGTAATCTGCCAGGGGCAGTTTCTTTGCTGTAATTTCTCCGCTAGCATTGAACACTGTGTAGGCCGCACCCACTTTTCCTCCAGTTTTACTTCCATCTGTGTATATATCTATTTCGTTCTCTTCAAAGGAGTTTCTCTCGTATGTCCCTGGAAAGATGACATGTTCTCCAATTTGTTTACTAGGGTGAGGTAGATGAGTAACCTTTACGATTCCCTGGTACTTTTTCTCGTCAGGTAGTAGATGCAAAGTTCTGTTCCTTTTTGTCTCACCGATAAGTCTGAGTTCTTTGAGTTTTAGGTCCAAAGGTGTTAGTCCCCCAATTGCCTGCACAGAAGTAAGGGATACAGTGCGGTAGGCTTTACATATTCTAATGCCGATGGCCCTTTGGACTCTATCTAGTTTTTTGCGAATATTTTTTCGTTTTGCAGCTGTTGCCCATACCGTCGCGGCGTAAATTATTATTGGTTCGACTACTCCTATGTAGATTGTCCTTAATATCTCAGAACTTAGTCCCCAAGTAGGTTTTGCCATAAATGCAAGTTTCTTGGTTATATTGACAGCTTTTTGGCATACCATGTCCACATGCTTGCTCCAATTTAACTTGTCGTCTATGACTATCCCTAAAATTTTGAAATCCCGAGAGAGTGGAACAATTTTACCATTCATCACAATGTTTGGTGGGAGTGTTTTCCTCTTACTGATGAATAGTGCTTTTGTTTTTTCCTCCGAGAATTGCAGTTTTACTTTTTCCCCCCAGTCTGTTATTAAGGAGAGAGTATCTTTAATTATTTTCTGTAGTTCTGCCGTATCTTTATGAATTATTATAACTAAGACGTCGTCAGCAAATGCCTGTATGCGAACGTTAGAGTCAAATTTGAGATTTAGCAGTTCGTCCAGAACTATGTTCCATAGAATCGGTCCACAGGCAGATCCTTGTATACAGCCCTTGTTCGAGTGTTTTTGTGCCCACGCGCCTGCGTAAATTGTTTCTACCATTCTGTCCGACAGGTAGTCTTTAAAAACTTTGTATATGTTTAGTGGACAGTCTTTTTTGGCTAATTGCATTTTAAGGTGGGGCCACCACGCGTTGTCGAATGCCCCCTTTATGTCCAGTGATATTAGGCATGCATGAAGTCCTTCTTTATTCGCTTTCTTGATGTGGTTGACGGCATCAAGCATTGCGTCTTCTGTGCTTTTTTGTTGCGTGAACCCGTATTGGTTTGAATTAAGTTTCCCCTTCGTGCTGAAGTGCCAGGTTACTCTCTTGATGAGTAATTTCTCTAGTACCTTGCCAAATACCGGGAGAAGACCTATAGGTCTGTATGAAGAGATGTTACCGTAGTCTTCTTTTCCCGGCTTTGGAATTACCTTGATTCTAGCGACCTTCCAAAGGATTGGGAAGCAGCCGATTCGGAGGCACGCGTTGTATAATGCCGTTAAAATTTCTGGAACACTTTCGAACGCCTTTTGGCATATATCGGCTGTAAAGTGATCTCTTCCTGGGGACTTCTTTATATCTATGGATACAAGTATTTTCCTTATTTCGGATCTTGTAAATGGGGGGTCAATTTCGCTAAGGCGGTCTTCTTCCTCATTATTCCGAATACGTATTTGTTCCGCTGTTTCCCTGACTGGAGAGTCATTAGGGAAGAAATGATCTAAGAGTGTGGACGCCGTCTCTTGGGCTGACGTTGTGGACACTGAATTGACTTGAAGCGTTTCCGGTGGTGACTTTTGTGTTGCCTTAAGTACTCTTAGTACCGTGGACCAGACTGTATCTTTTCCTTGATTGCTGCTAAATTCTTTCCAGTTTTGTATTTTTGCTGTAGCAATTTCCTCCTTGTATTGTTCTTTTAGCTCGAGGTAGGCTGGTAGTGTGACCGCATCTCTTCTTGCTGGTCCTGAGTTCATCAGCTTCCTCTTTGCGGCGAGAACGTCTTTTTTCAGCTTTTCCAATTTATCATTCCACCAGGGGCAGATTTTTTGTCTAGATTTTTTCAGTGGAGGGATTGCCATTCTGCATGCATCCGACATGGCATCCATGAGGTCTGAGACTTGTCTGTTGAGGGAACCAGGTTGATTGTTCGCTTCAATTGCCTGAACTGTTATTCCCTTGCCTTCAACATTGGATTTTAGAGACTTGTCGAATTCCATCCAATCTGCCTTATTGGTCTTATATAGGAATGTTGATTTTGGAATTTCTTCTGTAGATGATTTATTGAATTGCGCGTTGAAAGTTATTCCATTATGGTCCGACATGGCAGCGATTCTTTTGTCTACTTTCCAGTTCTTTATGTGTCCAATTACGCTGTCGGAACACAAGGTTACGTCGATCACGCTGCTCAGTAGCATGTTTTGTCGAACGGTTTCAAATGTCGGTGTTGTTCCTTCGTTGACGATATGTAGGTGTTTCTGGGCAATAAAGTCGCTCAGTTTGTCGCCTCTTTTGTCTGTCTTTTTGCTGCCCCACCATATACTTTTTGCATTGACATCCGCTCCAATGATTATTTTCTTGTTGTGAGTGTCTATTATCCTGTTCGATTTTTCTAGGCTGAAGTCGATATCTTCATTTGGGGGACAGTATATTGATCCTATGATTAGTGGGGTTCCCTGAATTTGCGCTTCAATAAATATATTACAGTTGTTGCTGAATTTGTGGAGTAGGATACAGGTATCAGCGATACTTTTATTTAATACTATTATTGCAGCCTTTACTGGGCAGTCCACACTTGTTTTTTGAAAGATGAGTCCGTTGAAGGATGATTTATTAATTTTTCCTGTATTTCCTGTATACGGCTCCTGTATGATCACGATATCTATTTTTCTGTTAATGGCGTTTTGCAAGAAGTTGACGGTGGCAGCTTCACATCTCTGTAGGTTTGCCTGCGCAAACTTTATTGCATTATGGCTGTCCATAGTCGACCAAGGTCCTATATTTCTCTACGTTCCTTTTGTAGATGGGACATTCCATTGATTGGGCCATGTGGTTGGTAGGTTTTGTTAGTTTTTGTCTTTTGTTGGATGCTACGCAGCTTTGGCAGCACACTACACCGGTATTCGGGGCTTTGCATGCTTGTATTTTGTGGTCTCCACCACAGCGCCAGCATACTTCCTTGCTCTTGCAGTGGGCTACTGTGTGGCCATAACACAAGCACTTTTGGCAGCTTAATATCGAGAGGTATTCGCTGACCCCGGCTTTGTAGTAACCAATGTTCAGCACCTTTTTATCGACAAGATATTGCCAGATATGTGGCGCTACCGCTACCACCGCACATTTGCGGGTCGCATCTTTTTTAAATGGTACTTTGTGTATAAATTTGATAGCTTCTTCGGGTTGTTCTCCTAGGAGAGAGGTAATCCCGCTATTTTGTTTTATAATAGCCGTCACAATGTCTTTTTTTGATAGGTCGGCATCAATTCCCTTTATTATGAGTCTGGGTTGTAACTTAACCCCCTTTTGGCTCTGTAGATTTTCCATTTTGGACACTTCAGTAGAGAATTTCTGACACTGTTCTTCTGTGTCGCATTGAACGAACACTCTATTGTTGGCCAATTTTTTGATCTTTTTTATGCCAATCCCTAAGGATGTGACATTGATTTTTTCTTTGAGTGTCTTCTCCAGAGTCTCGCTTGCTATGGGGGATTTCCCTGAGACAACTATCGAGTACGTTTTCTCAATAGGGGCAATAGTGACCGGAGAGCTTTCTGTCATTGTTGTATGCGCTGTGGGGGATTGCCTAGTTCCGATTTTCCCCTTTGTTGCATCCGCAAAACTAGTGGAGGGCTTGTTATTCTCCACATCCGATTCGTGGAGTGTCGCTTCACTCTTATTGTTTCCTTTTTGGGTGATGATCATAACAATTTGCTCCGTGTGTCGTTTCTCCTGTTCAAATAGTTCCCTGGAGTGTTCTATTTTAAGCAGTAAGATTGCTTCTTTTAGGGTTTTGACTTCACTGCTTTCACCAGTCGAATCTACGCTTAGTTGAGTTATCGAGCTCATCTGGGTGGCGTTGGAGAGCATTTTGTCAATTGATGCTACAACAATTGCCTTATTTGTGCTCTTGATATTCCCGCAGGAAGCTATAGCCCGTTTGGCATTTTCTGACTCTTTGATGGTGCTGTTAAGAAGTGACATTACGATGTTTTCATCTTCTTCTGGTTCTTTGGGATCTTGAAACATACCATGAGATGAGGTTGAGGCCATTGTATCAATGAACCCTTCTTCTAGGGTTTTTTCCATGATATCCGCTTTTGTACAGGGCTCCATTACCTTTTGTGTAGGCAATGAGCCTACGACTTCTTTAATTTAAGATGCTTTCCGCATTCCTTGTTGAAAAACTTGTCTAAAATGTATTCGCAGGCCGGCCGACTTATAAAATAAAAATAGAATTTAAGACGAATTTTACGTGCACACTGAGAGAACGTGGCCTAGAAACGCAGATAATGTAAATACTACAAATAGAATTCAAATCACATTTAAGTTTTAAATTTTAAGACACTCACCGCTTGGCTCGCAAAAGAACACTGAATTATCTTCAGTTTCTTGCCTGCCAACAGCGTGTTTTCGGGGAGATACCGAAGATTAAGTAGCTCGTGGCAACGTTACAGGGGAAAACGATTTTTAAAAATTTAAATTCATTAATTAACACTGACTTCTAAAATAAAAATAGAATTTAAGACGAATTTTACGTGCACACTGAGAGAACGTGGCCTAGAAACGCAGATAATGTAAATACTACAAATAGAATTCAAATCACATTTAAGTTTTAAATTTTAAGACACTCACCGCTTGGCTCGCAAAAGAACACTGAATTATCTTCAGTTTCTTGCCTGCCAACAGCGTGTTTTCGGGGAGATACCGAAGATTAAGTAGCTCGTGGCAACGTTACAGGGGAAAACGATTTTTAAAAATTTAAATTCATTAATTAACACTGACTTCTAAAATAAAAATAGAATTTAAGACGAATTTTACGTGCACACTGAGAGAACGTGGCCTAGAAACGCAGATAATGTAAATACTACAAATAGAATTCAAATCACATTTAAGTTTTAAATTTTAAGACACTCACCGCTTGGCTCGCAAAAGAACACTCGGTTAGGTTAGGTTAGGTTAGGTTAGGTTAGGTTAGGTTAGGTTAGGTTAGGTTAGGTTAGGTTAGGTTAGGTTAGGTTAGGTTAGGTTAGGTTAGGTTAGGTTAGGTTAGGTTAGGTTAGGTTAGGTTAGGTTAGGTTAGGTTAGGTTAGGTTAGGTTAGGTTAGGTTAGGTTAGGTTAGGTTAGGTTGTATGGATTTGTAGTATCTGCCGTGGGTACCTTGCTTGTTACACACAAGGTTTCTCCTAATTCTTTTTTATAAATATTCCTTATCCTTCACAGGATTTTCTTTAATTTCCATCTATGACATTTATTTCTTTAATTCTTTTGTTGATTTTTTCTAAGTACGCTATGTATATTTCGCTTGTTTTTTTCCGTTTCCATATGTCGGTCCTATTCTCTTCAGTGATTCCAAGGTTTTCTAGTTTGTAATTTAATTTAAATCTGTCTAGATCAAAAATTGTACATTTTTCTAACAGATGGGTAATGTCCTGAATAGAAGTTTTGTCACACGGGCATTTGTCATCGTCTATTATCTTGAAGCGTTTCAGGTATTCTTTGAAGCATCCATGTCCTGTCAGCATCTGTGTCGCATGGAAGCTATTTTCCGCGTGTTTTCTCTTTTGAATTGCTGCGTAAATATCTGGGAAGTATTTCTTAGTTATTCTGCCAGTGCTTTCTTCCATATATCTGATATTCCATTTTTCTTCCGTCTCTTTCTTTAATGTTATTTTAGTGAAACTTGGAGGTACCTTACTGTAGTCTGGACACTTTTTCAGTAATCTTCCCTTCTTTGCTGCCGCATCTGCTTTTTCATTTCCCTCTAAGCCTTTGTGGGCTCTAACCCATTGAAATTTTACCCGGTTGTTGTTTTCACGGCATGTTTCTAATTTTCCCAAGCACTCTCTTGCTATATCGTTCGTAGTTCTCTCGTCCCTTAATGTTTCTAGTGATGATTTGCTGTCTGAGTTTATGGTTATATCTGTATCTATTATTCCCTTTCTATGAACCCATTCTATGGCTTTTTGAATTGCTAACATTTCTGCTTGGTAAACGGTGCAGTAGTTTTCTAATTTAAATGATTTTGACACCCAATCTTTCCCATTTTCTTTTATTACTACTCCTGCGCCCACTTTACCGTCCTGTTTGCTTCCGTCTGTATAAATTTGTATGGGATCCTCGTTAATTTTATTTCCATTTTCTAACTCGATTTTTATATTTTCTTTCACTATTTTCCCTGGATGTGGTAGTTCATTTATACAGCATGTGGTCATTATTTCCCTGTCAGCTGGTAAGAAGTGAGCCGGAATTCCTCTTCTGTTTATTCTGTAGATATTTTTAATTTCGGCTATTTTTAGATCTATTGGTGGTGTTCCTGCTAAGGCTAAAGCTGAGGTGGTGGAGATTGTTCTATACCCCTTACAAATTCTTATTGCGTATTGACGTTGAATACTTTCTAGTTTTTTCCTATTTTTTACTCTTTTACACGTATCTCCCCAGACCCCTGATCCGTACGTAAATAACGGCACAATTGCCCCGTCGTATATTGTCTTTACAATTTCTGGTGATAGTCCCCACGTCGGTTTTGCCGCTCTGCATAAGGCTTTAAAGATGGTCGAGGTTTTACCGCAAATATAGTCTATGTGTTTGTCCCATCTAAGCTTGTTATCGATTACCATACCCAAAATTTTTATTTCCTTTACTGGATTTATCTCCTTTCCGTTCATGTTGACGTTTATGCTTTTTTCCTGAGACTTGCTCATTACCATGATTTGTGTTTTTTTTTCCGAGAATTCTAATTTTACTTTTTTCCCCCAATTGCTCACTTTTTCTAAAGCTTTTTCCGCCGTTTCTTTTGCGGTTTGTAGATTTTTACCGTTCACAATTAAAAGTACGTCATCAGCGTAGGCTTGGATGTAGACATCTGGACCGAGGTCCATTTGAAGGAGTTCGTCCAGCGAAACATTCCAGAAGATTGGCCCACCAATCGATCCTTGAATACAACCTTTCGAAACACATTTCTCACTTGAGTGGTTTCCGTGCCTTATTCTAACTTTCCTGTCCTCTGTATAGCTTCTTACTAAGGCAACCAGGCTAGAAGGACATTTTTTTTCCATGAGTTGTTTTAACAATTGTGGCCACCATGCACTATCGAAAGCTCCTTTAATATCGAGCGATATGACGATTACTTCGTCAGTCTTTCTTTCCATTTTACTTTTAATGACTTCCACTGCATCGTACATTGCGTCTTCTGCTGACTTTTGTGAGGTGAATCCGTATTGTTTTTGGCTTAGTTTCTTCCCTTTGCCAAGGTTCTATTTTATTCTGTCAACCAGGATTTTTTCAAATAATTTCCCTAGAACCGGGAGAAGTCCAATCGGCCTGTAGTTTTCAAGACTGCTGTAGTTGTTCTTTCCTGGTTTGGGTATGATGATTATGTTTGCTTCCTTCCATATTTTTGGGAAATATCCTATGTCGAAACATTTCTGGAACATTTTTGTCATTATTTCTGGGAAGCTATCATTGAAGCAGGTTAGAATATCAGAAGTGATCCCATCTGCCCCAGGGCACTTCTTCGGGTCCATCGATCTGAGGGCGTTTTTTACCTCTTGTTTTGAGATTTGTGGTTCTTGGTCGACTGTTGTCTCTTGCGTTGCTTTTATTCTTATTTCTATTTGTTCCGGTGTTTCATTTATCACATTGTCATCTGGAAAGAAGTGTTGAAGAATTTCCTTGGCAGTATCTTCAGGGTTATTATTTTTAAAAGTTGATGTTGGCGCTCTGTTTGGTGGGTTCGTGAGGACTCTATAGATGTTAGACCAGGTTGTTTCCTTCGTTTGCTTTTGGCAGAAGTCTTTCCAGCTATTGGTTTTTGACTCTCTTAACTCATTTTTAAATTTTTCTTTGGCTTCCAGGTATTTGGGTAACGTCACCTCAGATCTTCTTTGTCCGCATGAATTCTGAAGTTTTCTTTTTGCAGAGACCAGCTCCGATTTTAAAAGTGTAAGTGAGTCAGACCACCATGGGCAATTTTTTCGTTTTCCTCCGGGTTTTGGGATAGACCTTTCGCAGCTTGTTTTGATGATTGAAGAGATAGTCTCGACCTGTTTTTCAAGGATTATTGGGTTATTGGAAAGGACGGGGTCTTCAATATTAATGTTTGCCTTTTGCAGCATTTCTTTTGCGACTTTTTTAAACTTGGTCCAGTCCGCAAACTTTGTTCTATACCTTGTTGTTGTTGATTCAGGAGGCATTATTGTGTCTGATATAATCATCGCTATAATATTGTGATCAGATAAACCTGTCTGTTCCACTCCCCAGTTTGTTACTTTGTCCATTATGTTGTTGGAGCAGAAGGTAACGTCTATGAAGGATGTTAAATGATTGCCGGATCTCCAAGTTTCAAACGTTGGAGTGCTGCCGTCATTTAATATGTGAGCGTCTAGCGCTGCTATTGTCTCTGCAAGTTCCTCGCCTCGTTTATCTGTTTTGGGGCTACCCCACCACGAGCTTTTTGCGTTGAAATCACCGCCTATAAGAATGCTCTTGCCTTTTGTTATGTTTTCTTCATTCAGTTTGGTGATTGTATGTAGCTGGGGTGCTAGAGAATTATTGGGTTCAACGTACACTGATCCCAGAGTTATTGTTCCAATACGTGTTTTTATTTCAATATATGTCGAGTTCTCTGATGTGATCGATGATATCATAGTTGCGCTAATCCTACTGTTGACGAGGATCGCTGACTTGTTAGGGTTTTCTCTGGTTCCTTTAGTGGATTGGTATACTTGCCACCTTTTAGTTTTCAACTGCCCGGTGTTTCCTGTGTAAGGTTCCTGCAGCAGGATAATGTCAGATTTGTCCGAGTTAACCACACTGTCTGTCGCGGATTGGCATCTTTGAGCGTTCCATTGTTTGATTTTAATTTTTTCCCCCATTATTTGTATTTTTCTGTCTCAGTTTGTTTCCTGGATTTATTGGCATTTTTTTTCCTATTCATAATTCGTATGGTCAATAGATCTTTCGATTTCTCTCCTGTAGAGTGGACACTCGTGCGTTCCAGATCTATGTCTTGATGGGGCTGAGGTCTTCCTCTTCCTGTTTTCATTGACGCATGAGCCACATTTCACCTCGTCAATTTTATCTTTATTTTGACACTGTGCGAAAGTGTGTTTCCCGGCACAGTGCCAGCATCTAGTTTCCAGTTTGCAGTGTTTCTTCAAATGTCCGAATCCTAGACAGTTCATACACTGCATCGTTGAGATGAAGTTTTCGGCGTAGATCCGTTGAAAGCCAATATTTATTCTGCCCATGCTAATAATCTTTTTCCATGTCTTGGGGCTCGTTTCTATGACGACGTTTGTAAGGTGCGGATTTTTATTTTTTTGGAGAAAAATAATTTTTGATTCTTCCTTGAGGCCGGTAAGATCCTCGTTTTGTTCTTCCATTATTTCGATAATTTCTGCGGAGTTTAAATCTTTCTGAAGACCTTTAAGAATGATCTTGGGGTTACGTTTTTTCGCGCAGGTCGCAGAAACTTTCTCCGAAGACAGAGCTTTCATAATTGTCTCTGCATCCTGTTTTCTTTCGCAGCTTATAACTGCCCTGCCGTTTGATGTTTGCCTGATACTTGTTATTCCCACCTTTAATTTCCGTGGGTCAAGGGACTTTTTAACAGATTTTAAAACTTCGGCGCTATCTTTAACGTCTGTGTGGCTGACGATCACTGCATGTTTAGAAGGTGGAAGTGGTGGAAATCTTCGGTCCATTTCACATTCTTCCTTAATTTCTCTTTCAGGATTTGGCTTGTTCCACGGCATAGGCGGCACTGAAATTTTTTCCTCTATTCTATTAATTTGTTCCGCCATGGAATTTAAGGCAGACATCATATTTGGACAATCTTTTTCTTGAGACGGACTGTCTTCTTTAATTAGTTCAATAATTTTTTCGGCAGAACTGATGATGTCGTGCGATTTGGCTTTCCGAAGAATCGTTTCGCATAGTTTGATGATTTGGTCTTCGCGGCTAATGAAAACCAAAGAGTCACTTTGACTTTTAGCAAAATTAGGCATAAGGTCGAAGGTTTTATCAACAGAAGGGCTTGACTTGTAAGGTGAACGCATCATCTCTGTATGAAGAAAAGAAAACAGTATTGCTGCCTTAAATTTGAACGAATCTAAACCACTGAAATTAAACTGAGATAAAAGCACGAACGTAAGAACTGAATTAAAATTTGAATTTGAAAGAATCTAAACCACGGTCGCCGGGAGGGCGCCGAGATTGACAAAGGCGGTGAACACAAAAGAGCTAAATAGCGTGCAAAAAAAAAACAAGAAGAACACAAAAAACACGAGACAAAGTATGTGGTTAGGTTAGGTAGGAATAACTGGTGCGAAAAATTACTCACCGATAACTGTTCCTTTGAGAACTTCACTCGATACTGACGTTGTTAATGATTTGACTGAGTTAAAGTGTTGCCATAGAGAAAATTTAAACAAATTTAAAAAAAAAAAAAAAAAATTTAAAGTTAATAATAAGAAGATATGTTTTTTTTTTAAATTATTTGGTTGTGGCAACAAATTATGCTTTGACAGCTATGACGCTTCCAAAATGGCGGCGATGAAGTTAAAATGAATTTATATTATTAATCACAATGCGGTAAATTTTTATTTTGTTAAATTTGAGTCTAGAATGAAGGCGTCACTGAATTAAAATTGAATTTGGGAGAATCTGCGGTTGCCGGAAGGGCGCCGAACTAGATTTTTATGATGATGCTACTGCGGACTGAATTTAGATGGTGATTGAATGATGATTTGATGACGCGAGAAAATGAAATTAAACTGAGATAAAAGCACAAAACGTAAGAACTGAATATAAAATTAAATTTGAACGAATCTAAACCACTAAAATTAAACTGAGATAAAAGCACGAACGTAAGAACTGAATTAAAATTTGAATTTGAAAGAATCTAAACCACGGTCGCCGGGAGGGCGCCGAGATTGACAAAGGCGGTGAACACAAAAGAGCTAAATAGCGTGCAAAAAAAAAAACAAGAAGAACACAAAAAACACGAGACAAAGTATGTGGTTAGGTTAGGGAGGAATAACTGGTGCGAAAAATTACTCACCGATAACTGTTCCTTTGAGAACTTCACTCGATACTGACGTTGTTAATGATTTGACTGAGTTAAAGTGTTGCCATAGAGAAAATTTAAACAAATTTAAAAAAAAAAAAAAAATTTAAAGATAATAATAAAAAGATATTATGTTTTTTTTTAAATTATTTGGTTGTGGCAACAAATTATGCTTTGACAGCTATGACGCTTCCAAAATGGCGGCGATGAAGTTAAAATGAATTTATATTATTAATCACAATGCGGTAAATTTTTATTTTGTTAAATTTGAGTCTAGAATGAAGGGGTCACTGAATTAAAATTGAATTTGGGAGAATCTGCGGTTGCCGGAAGGGCGCCGAACTAGATTTTTATGATGATGCTACTGCGGACTGAATTTAGATGGTGATTGAATGATGATTTGATGACGCGAGAAAATGAAATTAAACTGAGATAAAAGCACAAAACGTAAGAACTGAATAAAAAATTAAATTTGAACGAATCTAAACCACTGAAATTAAACTGAGATAAAAGCACGAACGTAAGAACTGAATTAAAATTTGAATTTGAAAGAATCTAAACCACGGTCGCCGGGAGGGCGCCGAGATTGACAAAGGCGGTGAACACAAAAGAGCTAAATAGCGTGCAAAAAAAAAAAAAAACAAGAAGAACACAAAAAACACGAGACAAAGTATGTGGTTAGGTTAGGTAGGAATAACTGGTGCGAAAAATTACTCACCGATAACTGTTCCTTTGAGAACTTCACTCGATACTGACGTTGTTAATGATTTGACTGAGTTAAAGTGTTGCCATAGAGAAAATTTAAACAAATTTAAAAAAAAAAAAAAAAAATTTAAAGATAAGAAGATATGTTTTTTTTTTTAAATTATTTGGTTGTGGCAACAAATTATGCTTTGACAGCTATGACGCTTCCAAAATGGCGGCGATGAAGTTAAAATGAATTTATATTATTAATCACAATGCGGTAAATTTTTATTTTGTTAAATTTGAGTCTAGAATGAAGGCGTCACTGAATTAAAATTGAATTTGGGAGAATCGGCGGTTGCCGGAAGGGCGCCGAACTAGGTTTTTATGATGATGCTACTGCGGACTGAATTTAGATGGTGATTGAATGATGATTTGATGACGCGAGAAAATGAAATTAAACTGAGATAAAAGCACAAAACGTAAGAACTGAATAAAAAATTAAATTTGAACGAATCTAAACCACTGAAATTAAACTGAGATAAAAGCACGAACGTAAGAACTGAATTAAAATTTGAATTTGAAAGAATCTAAACCACGGTCGCCGGGAGGGCGCCGAGATTGACAAAGGCGGTGAACACAAAAGAGCTAAATAGCGTGCAAAAAAAAAAAAACAAGAAGAACACAAAAAACACGAGACAAAGTATGTGGTTAGGTTAGGTAGGAATAACTGGTGCGAAAAATTACTCACCGATAACTGTTCCTTTGAGAACTTCACTCGATACTGACGTTGTTAATGATTTGACTGAGTTAAAGTGTTGCCATAGAGAAAATTTAAACAAATTTAAAAAAAAAAAAAAAAAATTTAAAGATAAGAAGATATGTTTTTTTTTTTAAATTATTTGGTTGTGGCAACAAATTATGCTTTGACAGCTATGACGCTTCCAAAATGGCGGCGATGAAGTTAAAATGAATTTATATTATTAATCACAATGCGGTAAATTTTTATTTTGTTAAATTTGAGTCTAGAATGAAGGGGTCACTGAATTAAAATTGAATTTGGGAGAATCTGCGGTTGCCGGAAGGGCGCCGAACTAGATTTTTATGATGATGCTACTGCGGACTGAATTTAGATGGTGATTGAATGATGATTTGATGACGCGAGAAAATGAAATTAAACTGAGATAAAAGCACAAAACGTAAGAACTGAATAAAAAATTAAATTTGAACGAATCTAAACCACTGAAATTAAACTGAGATAAAAGCACGAACGTAAGAACTGAATTAAAATTTGAATTTGAAAGAATCTAAACCACGGTCGCCGGGAGGGCGCCGAGATTGACAAAGGCGGTGAACACAAAAGAGCTAAATAGCGTGCAAAAAAAAAAAAAAACAAGAAGAACACAAAAAACACGAGACAAAGTATGTGGTTAGGTTAGGTAGGAATAACTGGTGCGAAAAATTACTCACCGATAACTGTTCCTTTGAGAACTTCACTCGATACTGACGTTGTTAATGATTTGACTGAGTTAAAGTGTTGCCATAGAGAAAATTTAAACAAATTTAAAAAAAAAAAAAAAAAATTTAAAGATAAGAAGATATGTTTTTTTTTTTAAATTATTTGGTTGTGGCAACAAATTATGCTTTGACAGCTATGACGCTTCCAAAATGGCGGCGATGAAGTTAAAATGAATTTATATTATTAATCACAATGCGGTAAATTTTTATTTTGTTAAATTTGAGTCTAGAATGAAGGCGTCACTGAATTAAAATTGAATTTGGGAGAATCTGCGGTTGCCGGAAGGGCGCCGAACTAGGTTTTTATGATGATGCTACTGCGGACTGAATTTAGATGGTGATTGAATGATGATTTGATGACGCGAGAAAATGAAATTAAACTGAGATAAAAGCACAAAACGTAAGAACTGAATAAAAAATTAAATTTGAACGAATCTAAACCACTGAAATTAAACTGAGATAAAAGCACGAACGTAAGAACTGAATTAAAATTTGAATTTGAAAGAATCTAAACCACGGTCGCCGGGAGGGCGCCGAGATTGACAAAGGCGGTGAACACAAAAGAGCTAAATAGCGTGCAAAAAAAAAAAAACAAGAAGAACACAAAAAACACGAGACAAAGTATGTGGTTAGGTTAGGTAGGAATAACTGGTGCGAAAAATTACTCACCGATAACTGTTCCTTTGAGAACTTCACTCGATACTGACGTTGTTAATGATTTGACTGAGTTAAAGTGTTGCCATAGAGAAAATTTAAACAAATTTAAAAAAAAAAAAAAAAAATTTAAAGATAAGAAGATATGTTTTTTTTTTTAAATTATTTGGTTGTGGCAACAAATTATGCTTTGACAGCTATGACGCTTCCAAAATGGCGGCGATGAAGTTAAAATAAATTTATATTATTAATCACAATGCGGTAAATTTTTATTTTGTTAAATTTGAGTCTAGAATGAAGGCGTCACTGAATTAAAATTGAATTTGGGAGAATCTGCGGTTGCCGGAAGGGCGCCGAACTAGGTTTTTATGATGATGCTACTGCGGACTGAATTTAGATGGTGATTGAATGATGATTTGATGACGCGAGAAAATGAAATTAAACTGAGATAAAAGCACAAAACGTAAGAACTGAATAAAAAATTAAATTTGAACGAATCTAAACCACTGAAATTAAACTGAGATAAAAGCACGAACGTAAGAACTGAATTAAAATTTGAATTTGAAAGAATCTAAACCACGGTCGCCGGGAGGGCGCCGAGATTGACAAAGGCGGTGAACACAAAAGAGCTAAATAGCGTGCAAAAAAAAAAAAACAAGAAGAACACAAAAAACACGAGACAAAGTATGTGGTTAGGTTAGGTAGGAATAACTGGTGCGAAAAATTACTCACCGATAACTGTTCCTTTGAGAACTTCACTCGATACTGACGTTGTTAATGATTTGACTGAGTTAAAGTGTTGCCATAGAGAAAATTTAAACAAATTTAAAAAAAAAAAAAAAAAAATTTAAAGTTAATAATAAGAAGATATGTTTTTTTTTTAAATTATTTGGTTGTGGCAACAAATTATGCTTTGACAGCTATGACGCTTCCAAAATGGCGGCGATGAAGTTAAAATGAATTTATATTATTAATCACAATGCGGTAAATTTTTATTTTGTTAAATTTGAGTCTAGAATGAAGGCGTCACTGAATTAAAATTGAATTTGGGAGAATCTGCGGTTGCCGGAAGGGCGCCGAACTAGATTTTTATGATGATGCTACTGCGGACTGAATTTAGATGGTGATTGAATGATGATTTGATGACGCGAGAAAATGAAATTAAACTGAGATAAAAGCACAAAACGTAAGAACTGAATATAAAATTAAATTTGAACGAATCTAAACCACTAAAATTAAACTGAGATAAAAGCACGAACGTAAGAACTGAATTAAAATTTGAATTTGAAAGAATCTAAACCACGGTCGCCGGGAGGGCGCCGAGATTGACAAAGGCGGTGAACACAAAAGAGCTAAATAGCGTGCAAAAAAAAAAACAAGAAGAACACAAAAAACACGAGACAAAGTATGTGGTTAGGTTAGGGAGGAATAACTGGTGCGAAAAATTACTCACCGATAACTGTTCCTTTGAGAACTTCACTCGATACTGACGTTGTAAATGATTTGACTGAGTTAAAGTGTTGCCATAGAGAAAATTTAAACAAATTTAAAAAAAAAAAAAAAATTTAAAGATAATAATAAAAAGATATGTTTTTTTTTAAATTATTTGGTTGTGGCAACAAATTATGCTTTGACAGCTATGACGCTTCCAAAATGGCGGCGATGAAGTTAAAATGAATTTATATTATTAATCACAATGCGGTAAATTTTTATTTTGTTAAATTTGAGTCTAGAATGAAGGGGTCACTGAATTAAAATTGAATTTGGGAGAATCTGCGGTTGCCGGAAGGGCGCCGAACTAGATTTTTATGATGATGCTACTGCGGACTGAATTTAGATGGTGATTGAATGATGATTTGATGACGCGAGAAAATGAAATTAAACTGAGATAAAAGCACAAAACGTAAGAACTGAATAAAAAATTAAATTTGAACGAATCTAAACCACTGAAATTAAACTGAGATAAAAGCACGAACGTAAGAACTGAATTAAAATTTGAATTTGAAAGAATCTAAACCACGGTCGCCGG